>NC_081407.1:800591254-800801040 GCF_030272615.1 Cryptomeria japonica | reverse complement strand
TCTCTCTCTCTCTCTCTCTCTCTCTCTCTCTCTCCCCCTCTACCTCTCCCTTCCCCCCATGTTCTCTCCCTCTCCCCTCTCCTCTCCCTCTCTCTCTCCCTCCTCTCCCCTCTCCTCTCCCTCTCTCCCTCTCTCTTCTCCTCTCTCTCCCTCTCCCCTCTCCTCTCCTCTCCCACTCCCTCTTCTCTCCCTCTTTCCCTCCCTCTACCTCTCCCTTCCCCCCATGTTCTCTCCCTCTCTCTCTCTCCCCTCTCCTCTCCCTCTCTCCATCTCTCTCTGTCTCCCCTCCCTCTCTCTCCCTTCCCCCTTCTTCTCTCCCTCTCTCCCTCGCTCCCTCTCCCCTCACCTCTGCCTCTCTCTCCCTCTCTCCCTCTCTCTCCCTCTCCCCTCTCCCCACCCCCCTCTCTCTCTCCTTCTCTCTCTCCCCTCTCCTCTCTCTCTCTCTCTCCCTCTCTCTCCCTCCTTCCCTCTCTCCCCTCTCTCTACATTCCCTCCCCCCTCTTCTCTCTCCTTCCCTCTCTCTGTCTCTACCTTCCCTTCCCCCTCTTCTCTCCCTCTCTTCCTCCCTCTACCTCTCCCTTCCCCCATGTTCTCTCCCCTCTCTCTCCCTCTCCCCTCTCCTCTCCGCTCTCTCTCCCTCTCCCTCCCCTCTCCCCCCTCTCTCTCTCTATCTCCCTCTCCCTCTCTCTACCTTCCCTTCCCCCTCTTCTCTCTCTCTCTCTCTCTCTAACTTCCCTCCCCCCTCTTCTCTCCCTCTCTCCCTCCCTCTACCTCTCCCTTCCCCCATGTTCTCTCTCCCTCTCCCCTCTCCTCTCCCTCTCTCCCTTTCTCTCCCTCCTCCCACCCCCTTCTTCTCTCTCTCTATCTCTTTGTCTCTCTCTCCCTCTCTCCCTTCCCCCCATGTTCTCTTCCTCTCCCCTCTCCTCTACCTCTCTCTCTCCCTCTCCCCTCTCCTCTCCCTCTCTCCCTCTCCCCCCTCCCCCCCCCCTCTCTCTCTCTCTCTCCCCCTCTCTCCCTCTCTCTCACTCTCACTCTCTCCCTCACTCTCTCTCTCCGCTCTCTCTCACTCTCTTGCTCTCTCTCTCTCTCTCTCTCTCCCTCTCTCTCTTCCCTCTCTCCCTCTCTCTACCTTCCCTCTCCCTCTATCCCTCCCTCTACATCTCCCTTCCCCCCATGTTCTCTCCCTCTCTCCCTCTCCCCCTCCCCTCTCCCTCTCTCTCCCTCTCCCCTCTCCTCTCCCTCTCCCACTGCCTCTCTCTCTCTCTCTCTCTCTCTCTCTCTCTCTCTCTCTCTCTCTCTCTCTCTCTCTCTCTCTCTCTCTTCCCTCTCTCCCTCTCTCTACCTTCCCTCTCCCTCTATCCCTCCCTCTACCTCTCCCTTCCCCCCATGTTCTCTCCCTCTCTCCCTCTCTCCCTCTCCCCTCTCCTGTCCCTCTCCCACTCCCTCTCCCACTCTCTCTCTCTCTCTCTCTCTCTCTCTCTCTCTCTCTCTCTCTCTCTCTCTCTCTCTCTCCCTTCCCCCCATGTTCTCTTCCCTCTCTCCCTCTCCCCTCTCCTCTCCCTCTCTCTCCCTCTCCCCTCCTCTCCTCTCCCTCTCTCCCTCTCTCCCTCTCTCTCCCTCTCCCCTCTCCTCTCCCTCTCTCTCCCTCTCCCACCCCCCTCTCTCTCTCTCCTTCCCTCTCTCTCTCTCTTCCCCTCTCCCCTCCCTCTCTCCCCTCTCCCCCTCTCCTCTCCCTCTCTCTCTCTCTATGTCTCTGTGTCTCTATGTCTCTATGTCTCCCTCTCTCTCTCCCTTCCCTCCCCCCTCTTCTCTCCCTCTTGCCTCCCTCTACCTCTCCATTCCCCCCATGTTCTCTCCCTCTCTCCCTCTCTCTCCCTCTCCCCTCTCCTCTCCATCTCTCCATCTCTCTCCCTCTCTCTCCCTCTCCCCTCCCTCTCTCTCCCTTCCCCCCTTCTTCTCTCCCTCTCTCCCTCTCCCTTCCTCCATACCCCTTCCATAACTTTTTTAAGGCTTAGTAGTGCATACACGATACTTATTACTCATAAGTGGTACTATTCCCATTATTCGATACCCTGGGATAACATTTTTAGGCTTAGTAGCGCATACACGCTACTTATCAGCAGAGAATACTATTGGGATTGCCAACATTTTATGGCCTAGTAGCGCGTACGCGGTTATCAATGTAGCGCATACATAGTTTATGGACATAGTTTTAGTAGCCCAAGAGCCTCAATGACCTCAAAAGAAGTTTTTGAGGTCATTGAAGGCCCCACTTGAACTATGTTTGGCACTTCTATCATTGTTGTATACATAAAAGTAAGTGATTTTTTTTTTTTTGCATGGTTTCAAATGATTAAATTGTGATTGTTTATAGTTTGATTCCAAAAAATAGTGATAAGATGCACACTTATGGTTATTTATTTATTTTTGAACTTTTCTTTACATATATATGTAATATGATTCTATTTAGGTCAACCGATCTCAACCATGGGAAAGAACAAGTGAGGAATGATGGAACAACGAGAGGCTCAAAAGGACAGACAAAGGCAGCATATGAAGAAATTGCATGACATAAGAACAATGGGAGAAGAAGGTATGTCAACCTCAACATCTCAATTCAATTTACCAAATGAATATAATGCACCTAATGCAATTGAAGAAGAAACATTTGATAATTTACTATTTGAACCTAATGCAATTGAAGAAGAAACATTTGATAATTTACCATTTGAACCAAATGCAATTGAAGAAGATACCGCATTGAATAATCAATTAAATGATGAACATATTACACCTTCTCTACTTGATGAATTGAATGTACATAATACACCAATGTTAACACCTCCTAGAATCATTCGTAGGAAACCAAAGTATCTAATTAACATTGATGAGAATATATTGAAGTCAATGCCCAATAAAATGAATGAACGAACTTGTAGGATAATGGTTAAAAGAATATGGAAAAACTATTTTAAAAACTTAAATCAAACCGCAAGATGTCAATTAATTTTTCAAATGATTAAAAATTTGAATTTTAGAGAGACAATGAAAATTCTAGGCCTAAGATCATCTGAAAGTAACAGTGAAAGAACTATTGTCAGAAATCTATTTGATGCATATCAATCTATTGGTTCAAAATCACATAGTAAAGATTCTAATGCTACTCGACGTGTCATTACATCAACCATAATAAGAAAGAAAATAAAAAAAGATTAGCAAAACAAGTAAGTCATTGAACGTTAGTAGAACTGTAGACACCTAAAAATGGTTAACGCTTGCGAGGTCATATTTTAACATTTGCGCATTGCCTCATTTTAGGTTTTTGCATCGCATTAACATTTCTCCTATGTCACGTACTTGGTTTTTATCATTTGCGAACATCGAGTCATTCCTCTACATTCTTCATTCATCTCGTTCTCGAATTTGGTCTTGTCGACAACACTGTTCAGTCATGATTTTGATCGATTTTATCTTGTTGCATCAATGTGCATGCTAATTTGTCATCATTTTGGACATCATCAATCCTAATTAGGGTTTTGTCCTTCTGTCAATCTTGCGATCGATTTGTCATCAATTGTTGCTCTCTTATCAATCTTATCATCAATCTTATCATTTTGGACATCGTCAATCCTAACTAGGGTTTTGTCCTCCTGTCAATCTTATCATCTGGCGATCGATTTATCAATCTTGTCGTTTTACGATCGATTTGTCATCGATAATTGTCATGTTTGATTTTGTCATTTGGCGATCGATTTGTCATCAATCGTGGTCGTTTTCAATCTTGTCATTTTGCAATCTATTTGTCATCAATTCTTGTCATTTTGTCAATCTTGTCATTTTACGACCGATTTGTCATCGATCGTTGTCTGTCTCAATTATGTCAATTTGGATCAATTTGTCATTGTTCCTCGTCAATTGGCGCATTTCTCAATCAAATCATTTATCGCATTGGTCATTTATCAATTCAAAATCATGACATTAATTATCTTCAATCAAGACCTAATTGTCATTTTTGCATTGCTAATTCATCTTCTAGGGTTTCATGATTCAATCATTTAACCTAATGTGTCATTTCTCCCGCTAGGATTACTAAATTATTTATTAATCCTAAGTCTTCTCATTACAATTAAATCTTTATTTAATTGGCTAATTATTCCTCCTCTTGTAAATTAATTAATAAATGACAAATTATTAATTAATTTACCTAATTTCTTCTAGTTCCTAATTTCCTATTTTTCCATCAATTTCTAATTCCTAATTGTCATCAATTTCAATTTTCTAATTTCTTAATTTCTAATTCCTTTTCCCTCCTATTTCATCTCCTAATTCTATGGGAGTGACATTTCAATTTGTCATAAATTTGTCATAATTGACAATCAATCAATTTTGACATAGAAGTTGTCATAATTTGTCATCAATTATCAATCAATCAAATTGTGCATAGAAAGTGCATAATTTGTCATAATTTGTCATATTGATTTGCAATTTCCATTTGAATTGCATCATGCTAATCTTGTCATTTATCCAATTCTTCTATAAATTGGATGATTTTCTTCAATCAATCCCCGGATCCCTAATCAAACTATCGAATTTATGCTTCTAGTACTCTTGACCAATAACCAATATCCATCTTGCTTTCAATTGTATGCGTGCACTTGTAGGTGAGATCCACAAATCCATTTGAAGAGGAAAGAAGAACAATGGAGCCGCATGGAAGAAGCATCCAAATCATCATCTGGTTTGCATGATCTTTGCTTTTGAATGCTTTATTTTTATGTCTCTATTGAGTGTGCTTAGGATTAGATCATTGCAATGAATGCATTGGTGATTGAGCTATTACGTTTATCTTGTACTTGTGATGATTCCCTACTTCCTATGCTACAAGAACAACATTAAGTAAAGCATTAAAGAGGCGAGAACAAATAGAGGAACCTAACAATAATTCTCTTTGGGCATTCTCGGGTAGACTACCATGCAAAGACAAGGTTGTTGTAGATGCACTAAAAACATTAATTGAAAATTTTTGGCATGACAACACAAGAGTATCGCCCAACCAAAGAGATGTTGTTAGAAGGTGAATTGGGTCTAAAAATCATGAGCCACATGCGAAACACTATTTGGATATGACTCAAACTAAATTTTATGAAAGATTCCTTCAAAAGTTTCCTCAAATAAAAATTTCTCAAATATTTTTTGAAATGGCAAAACCTTTTTATATTAAGATTAATCATGTACGCACCACATGTTGTTGTAGGATGCATATTGAATTTTCCATGCATTATGATATTTTTCATCATATTTGTTCTACTTTGTACACTAACGATGTTTTGTAGGAATGTAATATACAAGCACCTCCTAAGTCGGCAAAAGAATTTATTTCAAGTGTGTTATGTAAAAGACATGATGGTTTCATTTATTATAAGATGCCTTGTTTGGAAGGTTCTTGTGCTATATGTGGTGGTTTGCAACGTTTACCAAGATGCATACATTTGGAGAGCACACATGAAATTGATACGAAACTAGTTTCTTTTGGAAAATACAAGATAGTCACATATGGAGTTAAAGATGGAAAAGAATTGAAGAGATGTGAGCTAGTGAAAAATGATATATGTGTAGCTCAATTTATGAAAATGTTTCAAGAGAAACTAGTTTATGAGTACATAATGCATACACATAGAGCTTGATGGTTAGATGAGCAATTTAAGTTGTGTAAGGACACATTTCCTCTTGGTACCATTGCCTCTATCATTGATTTCACTGAAAATTATACACTACAACCTCAAAATGAAGTGCAATCCATGTATTATCACTCTACACAAGTTTCTTTTTTTGTACACATAGCATTCATGCATGCAGATGATAGCACAAAGGAGGATAGAAAGGTTGTAAGAGAGTATCACTTCTACATAAGTGATGATTGTATTCATTCATCAGAGTTTGTACAAGGATGCTTTAAAGTTTTCTATGCTAGTTTAAGGGAAAGGAACATACAATACAACCGACACTTAATATGGTCAGATAATTGCACCACACAATTCAAGAATGCAGGGATGTTTTATTGGTTGACAAGGATGCATGTGACAAGTGATGTACAACATTTTTGGAATTTCACTGAGGCTGGACATGGTAAGGGAGAGCACGATGGTGCAGGAGCATGTGTGAAAAGAGCCCTAGCCAGGGAAGAATTGAATTACAAAGGTGGTGCTGAGTTGGTAGATGTAGAAACAATTGTGCGATGGTCTAAGTCTACGATGGGTCCAGGTAACCCAGGTACGTCATTGGTTTGTAGATATTTTTGGTTGATTACTGAATCTAACATTGAAAACTATCTAGATTCTTGTACAGTTGTAGGATCGAGTGACATGCACTCATTTATGAGTTCAAATTCAAGTTCACTGGTAATTTATACGAGACAGATGGTATATTTTTGCTCTTCATGCATGTATTGTTTGTGGGAAGAATGTGAATCAGAAGAGTGGATTGACAAATGGTCTTGTAGACCGTTGGTTCCCATTGATTCATATCAAATTCCCAAAGCACTACAATTGAGCCAAATGGAGACATCAGTGGATTTTGACCATGTATCCGACCTAATGGATTCAGGTGATTTTTTGAGTTAGTTTTTTTGCTAGTATTCTTTTTGGTTCATTTTTTTGTACATCATACTTTATTTTTGGTATTAATTAACACTTTATAAAATTCAAGTCATGTGTATGTAGTTGTTGCAGAAGAGAACAATGAAGAAGGAATAGATTACTATTTGTGTCGTTGTGTTGAGCCTAAAAGAAAATTGACAACCACAATCATTGACGGAGAGGGTATTGAGTACCCAATAGGGTCTGTTGTCGTGACAGGAACATGATTTCGGAGATACCCTATCAAGAATTCTGATGTTTGGTTGTTCGAGGAATTTGAAACACACAGACATATTCTTCATTTCTCTAACCTTGTTGTTACAACGAATATTCATTTGATGAAGTATCGTGGTAGACCTCATAACAAGATTTTATGGAAAGTTCGTGAATCTGACCATGAGGCAATACTTGACACAATACGGGTTAGAGCTGATCCTGAAGGCTCATTTGATTGATTCTATGGTTCAAAGTAGAATGATTTTGAGAATTTTGTATAAATCGTCGATGAATTGTTATATATTCATTTTTTGTATATATAAATGCCCATGAGCTGATTTTTACATGTTTAGGGGCATAATTTAGTATATTTAAGTGGCAATGAGCTGATTTGTACATATGTACATGCCAAATTTTGTATATTAAAATGGCAATGAGTTGAATCACACATATTGTAATGCCAAATTTTGTATAAAAGCCCATGAGATGATTTGTATATTAAAATGGTGATGAGCTGAATCACATATATTGTAATGCCAAATTTTGTATAAAAGCCCATGAGATTATTTGTAAGACAATTTTTTGTATAATCAAATAGCCAAGAGCTGATTTGACCATATTTAGAGGCAAATTTTTCAATAATATGTGACAATGTTTTGTGACTATTTTGTGTGTCAACATTTTGTGACTATGTTTTGAGTATATGTGATGTGTCCCTGGTCAATCATGAGAATTCTTGATTCTTGTATAATCATGGATAATTATTTGAGTCATTATCGGGTCATAGGGGTGATAGATTGGGACTAGATACAATTTGAGCAAAAATTGTCATTGTTGTCAAAACAATTGTCAAAAAAGTTATCAAGCAACTTCTACATTGCATCGGTAGGGTATGACTCTTGATGTTCTGGTGCTTTGGGATGCATGACAAGGGCATTCCTAGCATAAACATGCCCACATGGATGCGCTCGTGACGTCAGTTTGTGCACACGAGGAACATAATCAATTCTAGCCAATCTTGCAACTTTTCCTTGCAAGCAACTGATAGTTTTTTGAGCAGGCAAAAAAATGCTACTAATTGAAAATGGCTTCGAGTCATCGAAAACCAAGATAGGCCATTGTAGAGGAGTGTCATGTAACCCCACAGGATCAAACAAATTGACCGTATGTGTTGTAGATTGGAAGAAGCAGTCCGTCAAATTTTGACAATTTTTTGGACTCAAGGCACTTGAGAGATCTCACTGGTAGGGTATGACTCTTGATGTTCTAGTGCTTTGGGATGCATGATAGGGGCATTCCTAGCATAAACATGCCCACCCAGATGCACTTGCGACATTGGTTTGTGCACACGAGGAACAAAATCAATTCTAGCCAATCTTGCAACTTTTCCTTGCAAGCAACTGACGGTTTTTTGAGCAGGTGAAAAAATGCTACTAATTGAAAATGGCTTTGAGTCATCAAAAATTAAGATAGAAAATTGTAGAGGAGCCTCACATGACCCCATGAGATCAAACAGATTGACCGTATGTGTCGTGGATTGGAAGAAACAATCCGTCAAATTTTGATAATTTTTTGGACTCAGGGCACTTGAGAGATCTCACCGGTAGGGTATGACTCTCGACGTTCTGGTTCTTTGGGATGCATGACAAGGACATGCTTAGTGTAAACATGACCAACCAGATGTGATCGCGATGTCGGTTTATGCACATGAGGAACAAAATCAATTCTAGCCAATCTTGCAACTTTTCCTTGCAAGCAACTGATGGTTTTTTGAGGCAGGCGAAAAAATGCTACTAATTGAAAATGGCTTTGAGTCATCAAAAACTAAGATAGGCCATTGTAAAGGAGCCTCACGCGACCCCATGGGATCAAATAGATTGACTGTATGTGTCGTGGATTGGAAGAAATAGTCTGTCAAATTTTGACATTTTTTTGGACTCAAGGCACTTGAGAGATCTCACCAGTAGGGTATGACTCTTGATGTTCTGGTGCTTTGGGATGCATGACAGGGGCATGCCTAGCATAAACTTGCCCACCCAAACATGCTCACGACATCGGTTTGTGCACATGAGGAATAAAATCAATTCTAGCCAATCTTGCAACTTTTCCTTGCAAGCAACTGACGGTTTTTTGAGCATGCAAAAAAATTCTACTAATTGAAAATGGCTTTGAGTCGTCAAAAATTGAGATAGGCCATTGTAGAGGAGCCTCACAAAACCCCACAAGATCAAACAGATCGACCGTATGTGTCATGGATTGGAAGAAACAGTCCATCAAATTTTGACAATTTTTTGGACTTAGGGCACTTGAGAGATCTCACCGATAGGGTATGACTCTCGATGTTCTAGTGCTTTGGGATGCACGATAGGGGCATGCCTAGTGTAAAACTGCCCACTTGAACATGCTCGTGACATCAATTTATGCACATGAGGAACAAAATCAATTCTAGCCAATCTTGCAAATTTTCCTTGCAAGCAACTGACGGTTTTTTGAGTAGGCAAAAAAATGCTACTAATTGAAAATGGCTTTGAGTCATCGAAAATTGAGATAGGCCATCGTAGAGGAGCCTCATGCAACCCCACAAGATCAAACAGATCAACCTTATGTATTGTGGATTGGAAGAAACAGTCCGTCAAATTTTGCCAATTTTTTGGACTCAGGGCACTTGAGAGATCTCACTAGTAGGGTATGACTCTAGACGTTCTGGTGCTTTGGGATGCATGATAGGGGCATGTCTAGTGTAAACCTGCCCACCCGAACGTGCTCATGATGTCAGTTTGTGCACACGAGGAACAAAATTTGACCATTGTGAGCGTGAGGGTGCTCTCGCACCAAACACATTGTTGTTTAAATTCATATTGTCGATTTTTGTTGTTTATATTCATATTGTTAATTACATATGCAAATATTCATTTAAATTTATAAAAGAGCAACCACCAAATACAACGAATACACAATAATGAACTGAATACAAAGATTTTTGTAGGGTTAATTCAACATCTTAGAAATTTTATCAAATCATATTCCATGATTGCAATGCTTTATATCATATATTTTTGTTGTTTATATTCATATTGTTGATTACATATGCAAATATTCATTTAAATTTATAAAATGACAACCATAAAATACAACGAATACAAAATAATGAACTCATTACACATTTATTGGATCGAATATCGATATTTATATATATATAAAAGGCATGTCTACCAATTCAATACAAGTATTACAAAAATGTGGCGTATGCCATGTCCAAATCGATATACAATAAAAATGTACTACATGTATTGGTCATTCTATGATCAAAACTAACACTATATGATCCTAAACTTCTGGTGGATCATCAAAATTAAGCCTCTTCGATGCAGTACGCGACTCTGTAGATGGCTGCAAAACCACAATTCAAAAGCCAAGTTAGAATTCTTTTGTTGAAAATAGTTCACAATTAACATCATAACTATGCATTTAAATTTAATTCCTTTGCAATTGAAATGTAGATTACCTCATCAGCTGATCCAGGAGCTAATGTCTTCACTCTCCTCTCCTTGTCACTCTTAGGAGTTTTCTTGAAGACATACTTAAATGGATCTACGTTATGGCCGTACCGCGAATGAGTCTATTGTAGATTAAATGTACAATTAATACATTGTACTAACATAAATATATCAAAAACACTTAAAAGCTATAATATAGAGAACAATGACATACATTTGCCTTAGATGCTTCTCCAATGGACTGAGGATGGCTCACCATCGATGTAGAAATGGTCGCTATTACCTATACAAAAAATGTGCAAAGATTAAATACAATTAATATAATGATAAGTATTGAAGGTTGAAAATAATTAATTTTACATATCAAACAAAAGTGTACCAGATCTTGATATGCTTCTCTAGTGCAAGGAGGAAGGTTTGCCATTGACAAAATAGGTATGCATATTTCCTATATGAAAAAAATATAAGATTATAATATATCAAAAGTTCACATGTATGCATGCATATAATCATGAAATAAAGAAAATAAAGTAGAGATACATACCTCCACCCTCTCTTGATTCACGGGTGAATCAGGTGCATTCAACATATCCACAAAGCTCAATGGCCACTGTACATCTAAAATAGACAAAAAACACTAATCAATCTACAAACCCCAACTAATAATTGATTTCAACATTTTCAAACAATTGTACAACTAAAAATGTGTTCAATTATCTTCTTCACACATTTTGGCATCTTCGAGATATTCTTTTTCTTCGGACGAGCCCTAGACGCAGAGGGGGTGCCCTAAAAATAGAAAATTAACATGAGATATTAGTACAGATAATAAATTAAACATAATTTTAAAAATCTAAAATAAAATGACTTGCATATTCCATCAAAACAATACATAAAAAGAGTTGTACAAAATATGATACCGTATAGCCTTGTAGGCCAAAATCGATTGCCAACAGTGTGATGTCATCAATCTGGGACATTTCATCCCCTATCAACACCTACAAACCAGAAATTAGACCAAGCATTGAAGATAGTTAGTATATCTTGTATTTTTTTGAATTCAAAGTGTACTATTCTATTTTAACATGTTACAAAATTTATACCTCAGGCGTCGAAGTTGCAGCTGTGGTAACCGGGGGAGGTGTATGGGATACCGCTGCTGCATCCTGAAATGCATATTATTTGTCTCAATTTAAATCAATGTATAAATGAAAATTCATTTATGTAATTACAAAATTAAAGTGACTGATAAATAAAATGTTATGAATTCAAATCAACACACCCGTGTCTATGGCTCATGGGCAAACACCATGTCCATCAACTCATCTCTCAGCGTGACATCCTCAACCATGTGAGCTTGACATCTACAACCACAAATCATGCATATATGATATGAGTATCCATCTATACCGGCTGCATCATCTATCCCTGAGCATATCCCTGAGCAACTGACACACATATGCTCGATGGGCTCTCTGTCGCCCTCTAACGGCTCATCATCCAATACAATAGGGTGTGCTAATGATGTCCCATGTTGGATGATGGCACCAGCCAATGCTGTGGCTGCCTGAAGAGTTTGTAGCTCCATCGACTCTTTCAGCTCTAATGGGACAGCCTGATGCACCTTGGGTTTGGGTGCTAGGGGGTGGCGAATCTCCGTGGCTAATCGCCTACAGGCTCCAAGTCTATCTTGGGCAGAGCCACCACCTCTACCATGAAACTCTCTCATGTCAAAATAATTTGGGTGCACATTGAGCACAAACTCACAATATATTTTTCTCAAAAAATATAATGGCACCTCATAATTATTACAAGGTGTATCGTCAAAGACCATCCACCACCTCTGCCAAAAAAGATTCTTCATCTACACATTGGTACACCAATGTATGGGAAACCTCTTTGCATTAGGAGGTAATGATTGACCAGTTTTGGGGTCAACAAAAAGGGCACATATTTGTTGTTTAGAAATATTCTTGTTTTTAACTCCATCATATGATAGCCCATTGGCATAGAATTGATGACACCTATCCCTAAAGCTTCCCCATTTGGTAATTTCTGTGGAAACAGCTATGGCACCACTAGCTAATGTTTCTAGGCTAGTGGTGAGGGATTGATGATGGTCAAGCTTAGAAGTTTTCAATTTTACAATCAGTCTATTGATTTTGGATGTATTTTGCCCTAACTGATTAATTAATTCTTCCTGTGTTTCGGCTGTGCGGTCAAAAGGAGGAATTGGGGGTTGTTCTTGTGTGTTTTTAGGAGGTGCATTTGGTTGTTCTTGTGGGTTTTTAGGAGGTGCATTTGGTTGTTCTTGTTCTGGATTAGAAGAATCTAGTTTTTGAAACAAAAAATGAAAAAACCTAATCAAAATTAATGAAATTAAATTCAAAATGTAAAACAAATTGCATAAACCAGAAAGAAAGAGAAAAATAAACAAAAACTAACCTTGATCCATAGCCTGGAGGACAAATTTAGTACCTCGTTCGTGGTTTAGGTTAGAAAATGGGAAAAAAACAAACTAAAAAACGTGCTTTTCGGGTAAAAGAGGACCCAGTTTTTTTAAAAACTTTTTTTATCAAGCACTGTGTATGCGGTTTTACTAGGATTATTAGCATGTACGTGCTCATTTTCCTATAAGCAGCACTTATGTGTTAATTTTCCTAGTCGTAGCGCATACGCGCTACCTTTTCTAGGCTCAGGAAGAACAAACCTAAGCACGTACGTGAGAATTTGAAATTTTAAAACCGCATACGCGCTGCCTGTTTTTCCAAGGTTTTTTTGGGTGGTGTCCATTTTTCTAACCACCATCTTTGTGCACACGCCCCTTAATATTATCTAGATTATAAATAGTTTATTAAAATATAACATGAACTGTGAAAATACAAAATCTTACCTCTATATCATCAATGTATGATGGAGTTGCCTCCTTGCCTCTAGCATGTGAGGACTCCCCAGGGTATCCTCCAATCTGTGTAATAATATCTGGTGCATCATGCATCTTATGCATCTCATAATCTACACTGTCCACAGGAGGATCAACGGGTTGTCCAACTGGACCCAAGCATACATGCCCACACATGACACAACTATGGGGCACACATATG
Organism: Cryptomeria japonica; assembly: GCF_030272615.1. Taxonomy (NCBI): domain Eukaryota; kingdom Viridiplantae; phylum Streptophyta; class Pinopsida; order Cupressales; family Cupressaceae; genus Cryptomeria; species Cryptomeria japonica. The sequence continues at coordinate 800,787,588 of NC_081407.1, read as the reverse complement.
TGTGGATCCGAGGATGATGTATCAATGCCACCGGATGCACTGCTACCATCAAGAGTAGGCTAAGCTACTAACACAGCCTGAGAAACCCAAAGGCTACTCAAAGAGTGAATAGCCAATATGGTCCATGAAGCCACCTCAGAAATGATATCAGGATGCTGCACTGCAGGTGGGGGATCAACAGGAAGAGGGGGGACATATGGGCCCTAGACTACTTTGATTGTTCCAGGTCTATTTTGGGGCATACCTAAACCTACACCCTGGAAAGGTTGGATGTCAAAGTAGTTCACATGTTTGCGTAAAACAAACTCAGCATACAATTTTTTTATGAAATAGAAGGGGATATCAAGATTGTTGTTGGGTGGTTTGTTGAAAACCATCCACCAATGATCCCAAAAGTTTTACACAATCAAATCATTTATACATCATTTAATAGAAATTTTTGTTTTTTTGGGATCTACGTGTTGACCAGTGACAGGATTGACAAACAATGAGGTGATTTCGGCTTTGGATATCTCAAGATCCTTGATATCCTTATACGACAAGCCATCTGCATATTTTTCCCTCATAGAATCTCACCACAAAGGGGCAACATTGTGCTCCTCAGTCATGGTTCCCATACTCTTTATGATCGACGTGAGAGGAACAAACATTGGGTTTAGACGAGGGATCCTACGATATACTTTTGCAATCCCCCTCAATTCATTCAAATTTTGTGCAATCAAATCCTGAATTGAGGGGGGGTTTGGCAAATGAGGGTTTGGTTGTTGCAGTTGTGGTTGGTTAGTGTTTTCATTGTTATCCCCCATTTTCAATCTAATTGAATGTAAACAATAAAATTTAGTTAATAAATCTAAACAATTAGGTATGTGATTTAAGAAAACCTAGTTTTCATTAAAAAAACCATATTTTCAATGAAAAATCAAATCAACATTAACAAAAAATACAAAAAATGAATGAAAATGATTGAAAACGATAAAATTCTTACCTTTCAATCTATTTTTTAGCAAATGAATGAAAATGATTGAAAACGATAAAATTCTTACCTTTCAATCTATTTTTTAGCAATTTTTTGCCAAAAAATTGGATATCCGATTTTTATACTTAAATTATTTTAAAATAACATATATAATATAATAATATATTATTATATTATATAATATGTATTGTATTATATTATAAAATATAATTATATATTATAATATATGTAATATAATATAATATATAATATAATAATATATTATATAATATTTTTTTTTTTTTGATTGGTAATTTTTGATATATTGATTTTTTAAAAAATAGCTACATTCTTTCAAGGCTTATCAGATTTCAACATCAGCCCAAAATTGCAGTCCAAACCTACTATGGAGTGTTCCAGCTAAAACAAAAATAGAAATAAAAGAAGTACTGTGCATTCTTGCACTGAATGTTACAGTCATCCATAAATATTGTTTGTTTTTTTTAAAAAAAACAAAAAAAACTAGTAAAGCAGAAAGCAAAAAAATAGATTTCTAGCATCGTGGCCACTCAGTCAGAATCACTCTGCTTTGGCTTCTTCTCCTCCTCATCTATGATCTGTGCTAGAGCTTTCCCTTTGGTTGCTTCAGTCTTCATCTTCGATATGTAGTCCAAGTTCCCAAAATCTAGGTCTCCTTCAAGGATTGCTAGGAACTGGACCGCTCTCCCTTCCTCGAAATAGTCACACAGTTCTCTTCCCACCTCCATGTGTGCCACCACCTTGAGGGCCTTTAAAACCTCATCTATTCATATCAATTTGACACAAAGCTTCATGGCTTCCTAGCCAATACGAGCTCGCTCCCTGCATTGCTCCTTCAATCGATTCTCCAGCCCTCGGACAAAGGGTAGGATCTCCTCCTCTACCTCTCCTTCCCAGATGCGAATTCCAGTATGAGGGATCACCCATTCCAAGATGGAATCAAGGTTGATCAAGTAATCCCCATAAGTTAACTTTTTCATTGTAAATTTGACTTTCTCCACCTCGGGTTCAAATTCGCAAGCCAAAGCCATTATCAAGGAGTAGACCTCCATGTTCATCCTGTATCTAAAATGGATGTGCACCAATTCCTCCCCCAACATTAGCTGAGATGCACTCCACAACTTTTATTCCTTTTATTTGAAAAGTCCTTGCATCCATTTGTCTGACACCGTTCCCAGAAAAGGGACCAGTTTCTTCTCTGTCCTGAGAGTGAATTTAGCCTCCATTAAACCTACTCAAAACCTATTAATCTCCAAAAAAATAAACTGCAAAGACACAAAAAACCCTCATTAAACCGGTTCTTTGAAAATACATTGCTCGGAAATCAAAATAGCAATTCCTCCATCGTCGTTTGCAACAAAACATAAATGAAAAATCAATACTATAATTGGAAATATATTTCACGACTGATTTACTATCCTCTGCCTTTGTCTCAAATGAATACTCTATGCTTTTGAACTGCCTCATTAATTGGGATACCTTTGATAGTGAGTACTCATCCTTAGGAGCTGTATTGTGTGCTTACTGGTTTTTATGCTTCTTGGACTACATTAACTCCACCTCCACTCTCTGCCATCTCCCTTCCACCACTTGGCCAATTGGCATGTCATGTCACAACCAATATTGGATAGGAGGTCCGCGACTGCATTGGCTCCTCGCCTGACATGGGAGACTCAAAAGTCCTCAAAGGAGTTGAGTTTTTTGCGAATTGTCTCCACCCAATGAGAGAGTTTCCATGACGGGGTGTTACCCTTTGCAATTGCATTGATGATCACTTGAGAGTCACCTTCCAGGTGCAACTTTGATACTTTCATGTTTATGGCCAATTCTATGGCCATTAGTGCAGCCTGTGCTTCAGCTTCATTATTTGTCCCATTCTGCAGTCGTTGAGCACTGTTGAAAAGGATGGCCCCTTTATCATTTCTTGCAACTACTCCCACTCCTGAGATTCCCGGATTTCCCCTAGAGGCCCCATCAAAGTTTATTTTTATCGACTCCTTAGTTGGCGGTTCCCATTTGACCTCTTCTTCTTTTTCTAGAAGGGGATTAACCCTCCGGGACCCATTAACGGGTTATATAATATATTATTATGTTATATAATACATATTGTATTATATTATAAAATATAATTATATAATATATAATATATAATATAATATAATATTGTATTATATAATACGTACTATATAATATATAATATTATATTATATTATATTATATATTATATTATATTATATATTATCTAATATATATAATATAATATAATATAATATAATATAATATAATATATATAATATAATATGTATTATATAATATATTATTATATTATAATATATTATATAATACGTGTTATATAATATATTATTATATTTTTTTAATATTAGAAATCAAAAGACCAAAAATTGGAGAGTTTATACAAAAAAGATGGCAGGAGGCAGAGCCTCAACTACCAAAATGTGAAACTAGACTAAGCAAACAACATAAACAAATATCAACTATATATGTACAATCTATATAATTATGATTTTATCAAAGGGCACTACTGCAAGACCTCATCCTGATCTTCCAGCCAAGTGGTCCAGCCTAGTGCTCCTTCCATCCAGGCCACCTTTTTTCCTTCCAAGATCTAGGAACACATTTCTACCTTGTTGAAGGGTGGAGGCTCGTTGTCCTGTAGCTCCTTAATCAGTTTTTTCATAGCCTTATCAAAGGAGACTTGGTTCTCAGCGAGTCTAGCCCATTCATAGTCGTCTTGCATCTCATAAACAAACATAGTTGCTCTGCCATCTTTGAGGAATCATAGCAGCTTGTTCCTCTCAACGTTCATCAAAAAGCAAACCTGCACAAAAATTTTGTAATGTGTGAGTTTTTTAGAAAAACTAGTAAGTTCTCTTTCATTACCTTGAAACTTCTCCTCATTCCTTAGTTTCCAGATAAACCAAAGTATGAAGGTAGATAGAATTTGCCAAACTAGGTTGGCATCCTTCTTGAGCCCATGAATAAAACCAGTGATTATATCAAGAGTACAAACATGTTCCTGTGATAGAGATTCCAAACATTAACCAAATTTCTCTAGCAAAAGGGTAGTCCAGGAAAATGTGGCACGCGGTCTCAGGCTTCTTGCAAATAGAGCATAGGTCGTATGTAGCAGTCTTATTCCTAATGGGTAATCTGTTCAGTATAAGTTGCCACTAAAGCATTTGATCTTAGGGGGGATGGGGGATCTCCATAATTTCTCAAAGGTTTTCTGTGATGCGTGGAGGTTATGGTCAACATACCAAAGAGCATTAATATGATCGATCACCGAGGTGTTATTGTTGAGCAAGTTATAAATAGACTTGGCCTTGATCTTGGGGAGGGTGGAGCCATCTTTACATAGGAAAGTAAGGTACCTGTGAGTGTCTACTTGCGTGTTTCTAGGAAGATGGAGGGGAGTGCATGCATTTTGAATCATGTTGTAGGTCCTCTTATGCGAGGTAGGGAGATCATATTTATTGCTAAGAGTTTCCCAGCTAATAAGATTATCATGTTATAGTATATCCATAAGATACTTGATACCTTTATTGTGCCAGTACTTAGCAGAGCATCCTTGGGTTAAGGCAAGGGGTTTAGAATTATGATATAGGTTCCACCATATTGACCTTTCACCATGGAGGGTAGTATCACAGTCAATGCTAGAGTTGTCAATAAGTCTACGCACATGCTCCCAGGCTTTCCAGATAGATTTAAACACCCAAGTACCTTGGATAGACACAGAGAAATTGCCTGCAATCAGATCACTGAGCGAGAGGTTTTTCCAAGTTTTGGCAGTCTTGGGAACACCATTTTATATGTTGTTTCTAATAAGAATCTTCCAAGGTTCTTGACCTTCCAGTGCATGGAATATCCATTTGGCCACAAGGGCTATTCCCTGCAGTCTAAGATCCTTAAGGCCCAACCCACCAAGCTTTTTGTCTAAGTGGCACCAGGTCCATTTGACCATGTGAGCTTTCCTCTTGCCCTTGCCATCTAACCAAAGGAAATGTCTGATAGCCTTTTGGATTTCAAAGACTTGATAGTTGCTGAACATCTAGATAGAGGAATAGTAAATACTATAGGAGGAGAGGATTTTCTGGCAGACTTGAATCTTGTCGGCTAGGGATAGGACCCTATTGTCCCATTTATTTAGCTTTCTATCTATTTTTTCTTTGACCCAACTCCACATATCTCTCAGAGAAGGGGATACAAAGAAGGGGATACCTAAGTACCTAACTATTTTGTTAGGTGCTCCCCATGCATATCCAAACTACGGAACCCAGTCTGAAGGCTCATATTTCCACCCAAGTAGAATGGATTTGGAGCTGAATTTCTGAGCGCCAGATGCTCTACCAAAGATGTCAAGCTTTTGATTGAGGGAATCAATATTATGCCTATAGAGCTCCAGGAACAATGAGGTATCATTGGCAAAATGAATGTTGATTAATTCAAAGTTGTCTGACATCTTGATGCCATGAACTCTAGGGGATAGGGTGTCATCTCTCAGGAGATAGTATAGGGCATCTGATGTAATGACAAATAGAGCAAGGGCAAGGGGGTAACCCTGCCTAATTGATCTAGAAAGGGGAATAGGAAAGGAGAGAGATCCATTAACTTCGATCAGGGCAGACACATCTTTGAGGAGGATCTAGACATAATCACAGAATTCACTAGGGAAGCCAAAAGCTTTGAGCATCATGAGGATGAAACCCCATTCCACCCTGTCATAGGCTTTCTCAAAGTCGACAAGGAACATGGCTGAGTCCTAGTTTGAGGTTTTGGCCCATTCCATGGATTCCCAGCTGGTCACAAGATTCTCTAATATATACTTGCCCTTAATGAACCCAGTTTGGGTAGAGCAGATAAATTTGGGGAGGATCTTCTCAAGGGAGGAGGCTAAGGCTTTGGCTAAGATTTTGTAGGAGATGTTGAGGAGGGTAACTGGCCTCCAGTTTTTTATGAGGGCTTTGTCCCCATCTTTTGGGATAAGTTTAACAATACCCATATTGATGAACTCCCCTAGGGTGCCAGTGTCAAGTGCTTCATTATAGATACCATAGAGATCATTAGTAATCCAATCAATGTTGAATTTTTAGAATTCAGCAGGAAGACCATTGGGGCTTGGGGCCTTATTATCCTTGAGCGCCTTAATGGCATTAGCAATTTCTTGCTTGGAGATCCTAGCTTTGAGGAGGAGGGCTTCATCCTCAGAGATTATTTTTGGAATAATGGAACTACATTTAATTCGAGCATCTTTCAAGGCTTCATTATCCTCTGAGGTAAATAGGGTCTTGTAAAACACTTCGAAGGCATCTTTGATATCATTGATATTCAGGAGATCCTTATCTTCTATCGTTATTCTGTCAATTTTCTCTCTAGTCTTTTTTGTTTAAGAAGATTAAAGAAAATTTTGGAGCCTTTATCTCTATATTTAAGCCAGTGATTATGGGCTCTGATGAAGGCGCCTTTGATTTTGATTTGTTGATGTTTTCTGAGGATGTCCCTAGCTTCGGAGACCTGTTTGGCCAAGGTAGGGGAGGAGGGTTTCATTTGTATTTCTTGTTCTAGAGAGTATAGTTGATGCGTAAGGGTTTTCTCTTGGGATCTAAAGTCCTTGGCTTTCTTCTGGCCAATGGTTTGGAATAGCTTCTGCCAGGAGGAAATGTTCCTCTTCCATCTGAGAATATGTGATTGGGGAAGCTGAGGCTGCATGTTGAAGAGACTAACTATTTTGATGGCATTAAGGACTTCCTTGTCTTGTAGTAGGGAGGTGTTGAGAAAAAATTTCTTATTGCGAGAGTAGCTATTAGTGATGGAGTTTCTAGTGTTAATGATGGCTAGGATGGGAAAATGGTCAGAAAGGGTTACTGGTAAGACAACCACCACATTCCCAAATTGATTGGGGGACAAAGAAAATAAATCATTATTAACATAAAACCTATCTAGTTTGGAATAGATTCGAATAGTGCCTTACTGAAAGTTGCACCAAGTATACCATAGGTTATGGGTATCAGATTTGGTGCCTTCTAGGGGGTCAAATAGCTGGAGTTGTTGTTTAAACCTGTCCCAATGAGGTTTTTCTGGACTTTTCCTTTCAAAAGGAAGGCCCCTAGCCTTTTCATCATGGTGTTCAGTCATGTTAAAGTCTCCGACCATGATCTAGGGGACATCTGGGAGGGATGTCAGCCAAATCCAGAGGGACAATCTTTCCTTATAGTCATTGGCTGCATATATGGAGCATATGCCAAAGCAACATCCTCTAATATCTAATGTAGCCCAGGCCACTCTATTACATGGGGAAGTTCCCTTATCCCTAAGGTAGCTTGCCCATTTAGGGGCTATAAGAAGGCCAACTCCTCCCTTTCCTCTCAGGTGGTTGGTGCAAATTTTGATTTCATCTCTCCAAATGAAATCGAGTGTGGTGTCGAGAGAGAATCCAATAGCTATAAGTTCTTGTAGCATCAGAAAATCTAAATTTTTATGGGAATCTAGATATCTTTTGATAACAAATTTCCTGTCAGGCGACTCAAGGCCTCTAATATTCCATGATATGTACTTCATTAGAAAGGAGGGTTAAGTAGGGCTGGTAGGGAGATCGTGTTGATCTCTAAGCTTTTTCTTGTTTTTGGAGCCCATGGGTCTGCCTTTCTTCTTATTCATGGAGGATCCTTTCATAAGGTCCTCATCATCTTCACTAATCTTAGATGGCTCAGTTTTCATATCTGCATTTCCTCCTATGTCAGACCTAGACAACTGGGAGCCTGAAAAGCCAAGGAGCATCGTGCTAGACCTAATGTCATCTAGACCCTTATTGGCATAGATAACTTCTATCACATGATTATCCTCTAATTTATTGAGCTTGGAAGCTGTCAAGGGGTTGGTGGTGCTAACATCAGAGGTAAGTCCTACAAATGAAGATGATACCATTTGTTTGGGGGTTCCGAATCTGAGTATCATTTTTGCGGTATTATCAATGATGCTAGCATCATCAACACCACGATTAGGGTTTTCCAAATTTTTAACCATTTTTTTAACCAAAGAATTAGTTGGGTTTTGCAAAGTAGATGGTAAGTCATTAATTTCAAGAGGGGGAAAATTGCTAGTAACGGCCAATTGGTCGGTAATTGGGACATTAGAGCGGTTTAGGGCGTTTTGGTGGGTCAATTTCTATCTTCGCTTTCTTGAGGTAACCACTTGAAAGCAGTCAGAAGGTGATTCTTTGAGACCTTTTGAGGGGTCGAAAATAGGGATGAGGGGTTTAGGGACTAGAGGTGCAAGATAAACATGCATTGGGTTTAATTGATTGGGCTTGGAATCAGGTGCGGAGGTTTCTTCATTAGCAAAGTGTAGGGGAGTCGTGTTTAGGTTATTATTGGTTTTAGGGTTTTCCAAAGTATTGGCTGAATCATTCTTTTGTTTCCTGCGATTGATGATTGGACAATTTTTACAAATATGCCCTTCCTTTTTGCAAAGAAAATAGGCGTTCAATCCTCCAAGCATCTCAACAGGGCAGAGGAAGGTATCTCCATTAATATTTAGGTTTAAGCACGAAGGGATGTCAATTCCAGGCTTAATTGATATGAGCATTCTTGCATCTAGGTTGGACACCAGATGAGTAGTCTCATCAACCCTAATTGTTTTGCCAAATGGTTCCATTAATTGGGGAAGAAATCACCATAGAAAGGGAGGGACATCTTTAAGGATGACCCATCTGGGGGAGGAAAGTGTGAGAACTTCTTCACTAACTACCTCTAGAGACCAGGCTAGGGCTCAAAAGGAGGTATTCCCAACCATCCAATATTGGTGTTTGAGGGCTTCCAGTTGGGCTTCATGCGTGTTAAAAAAAAAAAGGTAAAGACCTCTCTGAATTTGCCTACAGAACGATATTTTAAGCCCTAGTTTCAGATTCCAAAGATTATTAAACCAGTCATCTAGGAATTTCCTAAGCGGACATTTTTGAATGTCAACACAAGCAAAGAAAATAGCAGTCTCACATAGCCTAAGTTTTTCCAAGCCAATTTCAATCAACATCTCAATATTTAGTGAAATGCAGAAGGAGTCCGAGGCAATGCGAGGGCACTTACCATCCTTACTGGGTCCTTCATCTTCAGTCCAGCCTTAAGGAATTGATGGGTGGACTCCATTCGTAGGCGGGGCGATGGTCTTCACAAAAGAGTTTTTTAAGGCTAGGGTTGAGTGAGCGACAGATTTAGGGCCATTAATGGCACCTCCATCTGACTTTGGCTCCATCGAAAACCAGGGTTGGGTCGCATGGGGTGAGTAGATAGGCGGTGTAGTTAGGTTTAATTAAAAGTGCAGAGCATTAAAACCATAGAGATTTTTTTTAAAACGCAAGTGGACGGGGTAGAGATCATAAACCAGGTGGAGGAGGTTAACTCCTCCACGTTGATGCCTCGATTTTGCTTCCTCCTTTGATCGCCTTTAAGTCTGAAAAATTTGCATATATTATTATATTATAATATAATATTATATAATATATAATATAATATATTATTATATTATATAATATATTATATAGTATAGTAATATATTATATATTATATAATATGTAATATGTAATATATATTTTAAATTAAAATTACAAATAAAAATCGGATATCCGATTTGCATAGGTAATTACCTGGCCAAGGTGTACTGACACCCAGCCAAGAAAAAAGTCAACACGGATTTTTGTGTTTTTAGGCGAGTGAAGAAGGCTATTTTTTTCACATTGCCACTTTTTGGCCCCCCTTGATCCTGCACTAACCCTTTTTAAATATTGCAAAAAACATGAATAGTAAAAACCGTAGGATAAAAACAAAAAATATGAATATTATTTAAACCGTAGGAAAAAAACAAAAAATATAAATAGTATTTAAATCGTAGGAAAAAAACAAAAACAAAAACATAAACGAACAATAAACATTAGACACAAAAAAATAGACAATAAACCTTGAACACAAAAACGAACACTAAACCCTAAATAGAACAAAACAAACGATAAACCATAGAAAATAAATGAACAACAAACCCTAAAAAATTAACAAACAATAAACCCTAGATGAAAATCAATAATAAACCCCCCTTCTCTCTCTCACACATATGTACACATTACCATCTCTTTCATTATGCTCTCTCTCTCTCTCTCTCACACAATCTCTCATTATCCCCTCTCTTTCTCACACACACACATTAGCCTCTCTCTCTCTCTCACACACACACACACATTATCCCCCTCTCTTTCTTTCACACTTTACACTCTCTCTATCATTACCTACTCTCTATCATTACCTACTCTGTATCTCTCAAATTATCTATTCTCTCTCTAACTCGTTGTATCTCAAATTACCTACTCTCCATCTCTCTCTCTATTTTAATCATTCATAAAAGTCTAAATGTTTAAATTTATATTTCTAAATGTTGTATTTAATTATAGGATTCTTTTGTAAAATTTAGATGTTTAATTTATGTTTAAATTGAACTTTAAAATGATAATGAATATGAATATGTTCTTTTTTGTGTGTGAAAAATAGGGTTCTTAAATTTGACAATACTCTAACTATCACTATTAATCCTCACTACTTCCTAACTTAGCCCAATCATGAAAGAGGATATCAATATCCTCAAAATAATATTTAACCTATGTAATTCTAAACTCCTCAAACAAGGATAATATATTCAAAAGATATGAATCCCAAGTGGTCATGTTTAGAAGGTTATTAATGCCATGTAGACTAAAACAATTGGGTTTATGGAATTGGTGATAATAATCTAAAATAATAAAAAACATTTAAGATGGATATTAGGTCTTGATAGGATGAGTACTTGAAGAATGAGACAAGCCTCTAAATTCTCAAAACATGCAAGACCTATGATATAATAAATTTCCTCTTAAGTATCGCCATCGAAAGGTATGTGATCTTCATCTACAAAGGGAATGAAACAATCTACAATAGGATCCTCTAGGAATGGAGAGATATGAGGGTCTCCATGGATTTCCTAAAGTCTATTCCAAAGTGTGTGGGGGAAATCAATATCCAATGCAATACACATAGACTCATGATCTTGATACTAGATCAAATCACTCCTACATGGTCAATGATGTTACACCAAGATTATATAATTTCTAGTGTTTCTAGTTTAGGTATGACTCCATACATAAAAGGAAAATGATTACACCACCTAAAACTTATCAAGATACCATTTTACAAAAGAATCATAGTTATCCCTTTCTAATTTTACCACAAAAGGATGAATAGAGAAACATATGATACCTCCTCAAATAAAAACTTAAAAGATCAATACATATAAAACATATCAAACAAACTCATCTCATGTAAGACGGTCATTTTCAAGTGTCAAGATGTCGAAGTAAATGACTAGAATGTGAAATCACAAAAAATAAAATATAAAATACGAGGGAATATTCTTGAAAATAATTGTGTGATCTATAAAGATTTATGAACCACCTTTTCAATGCCACATGAAGCATGAAAAAATATGCTCTCTATCAAAAGTTACGAGGCTTTAAATTTACATAGCTTGATTTAAGTTAAGAGGACAATAAATCACACTAGTGGCAGATTTAATAAAAATAAGAATCAAATATAGATCAATATTGGAATCACATTTTGTGGGTTGCGACTTTGAACAAGAAAATACCAATATAAAATTGAATATAAAAAAAATACAGTTTTTTTTGTTTTAACTCCTCCAAGAGTAGATAACCTACTATTTATTCAAGTTTCAACTTAGTGTAGTACTACTAGTTGTGATCACTAAGCAATCCAATGATTCTAGAAAAGAACACAACAAAGTAGTACATGTATTGACCAGTTCATAGATATAACTTATGACTTTAATGAATTTAGTTAATTTAACCAAAAGAGAGTAGTTGAATCGAATCCTATCAAATTGAAAATATAAAGTGGTAGCCTAATTGATGATAATGGTTAAATATTGCAAGGGTACTAAATTATAATTCCATGGAAGTTACCTTCATTATCTAAATCAATAGAGTCATTATTCATTATCTATTCTCTCTCTCTCTCTCTCTCTCTCTCTCTCTCACTCTCTCATGATTATTTTTATGATTTTGATGGAACTTATACTAATTCATCTTTATATGTTAAAAAGTATTGTTTGAGTTGCATGGGCAAAATGATGTTTTATTTTGTAGAATATTTCATATATTTTTATTTAAGTGGATAATATTTCTTAAATGATGCTTATTATTACCCACCTATTAATAATAATATAGATCTATGTGAGTTTCCTTTTTTCATATTTAAGTTGCTAAATTGTATTTAATTATAAGTTTTTTTGGAAGGTGAAATGTAAATTAAATAGTTTGTAATTGTAAATTTTCATGTTTGTAAATTTTCATGTTTGTAATTGTAATTGTAAATTTTCATGTTTTTTATATATATGCAGATTATTTTCACATAATGGATGAGTTTGAGATAGATGAGCTATTAGGTCTAGCACTACCTCCACCTGCACCTCCACCTCCACCTCCACCCGATCAATTGAGATAGACAATTAGGATGAATATTGATTCTTTGATTAGAGATATTCATACTATTAGGCATAAGCCTCATCCACCTTCGCAATTGTTATACCTTGCAGATAGTATGCAAGGCATTGTTCAGTCTGTGCAGGCTTTAGATAGCGAGCTAGATAGCTATCATAGTTGGCATGAGGGATTGCATGCATTTTATGCTGATGGCCTCACATACAAACAAGTTAATGAATTAAAAATAACAAAAATGGATTTGAAACAATATTTTGTGAACCCTAAGATGGGTGAAGAGATAGATTTGAAGAAGCCACGGATCTCTATTTGATGGTGTAGGCACCCGGGCATTGCTAGACACTTTTGGGAGCGTTCTCCAATCATGAGGTCCCAATGTATTTTTTGAATAAATTATGGGCCGAATTTGAATTGGGAAAAAATCCCAATTACTTTGATATTAGATCACTTCAGGGGGTTGGGAGAGGCATGCCCCAAGATAGGCCAGAAGCAAAATTGAGCGACAGAGTTAGAAACCGTGTGCGTGATGATCCATTGGTTCCTCTTCCATCACCAGTTGTTCCAGCACCTGCCCATCATCGAGCACTAGATTCTTCTCTAGGTTCATTGAGTGCCCTATCAGGCAATTTGGTACAGCAGTTGCGCGAGGTGAGGGTTGCCCCCAGCTTAGCACATGTTTTCACAAGTTTTGGGGACGTATGTATGGGTCCACAGAGTGAGACTACCCCTGGAGGAGATGGTGATTTTGATGATGTTGATGCTGCCCATGGTGGTTATGATGACACTAAGGAGGCTGCACATGCTGATGCCATCTCTTCATATGTTGATCTCTTGTGGGCAGATGATGATCAACCTACAAAGGTACAAATTTATTTATATAATTTACAGTGCAATATTAAATTCCTTATATATACACATATGAACCATAACATGAGTCAATTTTTTCTGAATAGAGGATGGATCATACCACGTCATTGAGGAACCGACATCATGTTACCTCAATACCTAGAGATGTTGGTGCCCCATTTATGGTATGCACTTTCATCTAAATACATTGTATTGATATGTACATTTAAAATAAAGAATAATTATTTTAATGTAATGATGTGTATGATATGTTTTTTCAATTTTGTAGGGTGCTTCGTGTAGCACTACGGTGGGTAGTTCTTCACGTGACCCGTGGACCACTGAGGCTCAGCCTCATATACCACTAGTATGGTTTTCATCCATTAATTTGAAGTGTTTATATGCTTACTTATTTATGTACAACTTTGATTCATTTTTGTTATTTTTTGCAATTGTAGGCTTCTGGATTGTTTGATGGTGCATCACATGTATGCCTTCGACCATCAATTACTTTGCCTGCATCACATGTATGCTTTTCTATGATAATCTTGTAGTCTATATATATACTTTATAATGTTTGTATATATACAAGTTTGATTCATTCTTTATATATGTTGTTCAGGTCGATACCACTACTAGTATTGGTATGGCTATGGGATTGAGCCAGATGCAACCATTGACGTTGTCATTTGAGGTGATGATTAGAAAAATAATTTCTAATTTGTTTATACTGTGTACTTGGCTTTTATAGGGATTATCAAAATTGATGTACAATGTTTTTTTTTGCAAGACTTGACTACGACCACTTTTCTTGTTCATGATAGTGGACCTCCACATACCAGTGAGGGCATTGTAGAGCACGGTCATATGGTAATTTATTTTAGATTTTTAGTATTTAATTACTTTATAAGTGAATTATGCAAGTAACTTCTTCTCATGTTAAATCTTCTTCTGATGTAAAATCTTTTAATAATGTATAGGAGGGTGCAGACACTGATACTGCACAGGAGGGTCGAGTCACTGATACTGCACAGGAGGGTGGAGACATTGATACTGCACAGACATGGGATGGTGCATCTCAGGACCACGTGCAGCATAATGATTCATCTCAGCCACCTTTACGTGGAGTGAAGAGGACTGCAGATGAGATGCACGTGAGTTTTTAAGATTATATATTTTAGATCATGTCATGTTATTGTATTATGGACTTTTTATGATGACACTTGTTATGTTATCCTGGGACTTGTTATTATGTGATTATATATAGGACTTGTTGTTATGTGACTATATATAGGACTTGTTGTTATGTGATTATATATAGGACTTTTTATTATGTCATTTCTTGCTATTATGATATCAGGTCGTTTTATGTGATTTGGCGCACTCTAGTGATTATATATGTGATGTTTTGTTATTATGTTATTTGGACTTGTTTTAATGTCATTTCCTTATTATTATTTTTTCAAGACTTGTTATTATGTCATCAGAAATTGTTATGTGATTGTATATAGGACTTTTTATTTATGACTTGTTATGTGATCTATTTATGACTTTATATTTTAACATTGTGATTGATCATCTTATAGTGCAACAATTTATAATTCAATAAAATAATTATCCCAATTTACAATAACATCCTATTCTTAAAATAAGAATAAAATCAAGAACTTACAATTAATCTATGAAGATATTATGATAAAATAAATATATCATAAAAAAATAGAATTCAATTGTAACACAATTACAATGTGCACAAAATAACATTAAGAAGAAGATAACTAATACAATGTTGTTTATGAAACCAAAATTGTATCAATTGTAGACAAATTCAATGTTAAAGATATAAAAGAGTTCACACAAGTAACACAAACTTACATGCATATAAATTTGATATGAAAATTATAAAAGGATTATTAATTATAAATTAATCTCATAGAGGAATCCAATAGATTGACGGAACTAAGGCTAACCAAACTATTAGTAAGGTTTGAAGAACATTATTTAATGTTTTGAAAGGAAGTAGACATAGATTCTTTCTTGTCAATTTCTTTTTGATATGCATAATTCTTTTGACATTTTGAAGGGTTGGAATAAGTAAAGGAAGCCCTGCTATATGGAATAATTACATTGAAAGATGGTAGGTGAACATTGTGACCTCCTTTTCCATAATATAATTCATTTATATAGCTATAACAAAGCCATTGGGCAAGGAGTGTGTAACAATCTCGAATGCAAAATGTGTAATAGAGTAAGAGCTACAAACATAGTATCGAATTTCCTCTTAAGTTGACCACACTACTTTACTAGTGTATTGAAGGTTTATAAGTGCGGATAGTAGTGGTATGAAAAGCATGGATAGAATTGTCCTAAAATAAAAAATCACACTATAAATATAGATTTTTCATACAATGATAAATATAGAGTTGTCATATTTAAGACATAATTTTATCTTTGAACTTACAATTAATCTATGAAGAGATTACGATAAAATAAATATATCATAAAAAATTAGAATTCAATTGTAACATAATTACAATGTGCACAAAATAACATTAAGAAGAAGATAACTAATACAATGTTGTTTATGAAACTAAAATTGTATCAAATGTAGACAAATACGATGTGAAAGGGACAAAGAAAAACAATTATCATGATTAAATATAAAAGAGTTCACACAAGTAACACAAACTTACATGCATATAAATTTGATTCAACCTAATGTACCATTTGCATCCTCTCTCTTCTGCAATGCATCTCTAATTGCCTCATGCTCTTCTACTGAAAGTGTCCACAATACCTTATTAGTAGGTCTACCTTTGTATCTTTCTAATTTGATGTTTGTTGCCACCACCAAATGAGAATAGAGTATAATCTTCTTTTCTGATTGGTAGTCTTCATAAGCTGGTAAGCCATTCCTTCTTGTAAAGTATTTGCGTAGCCATGTACCAACTACCACAACAGACCCAACTAGATACTAAAAACCATCATCATCTACTTGATCACATATCAACTTTTTCTTAGGTTCTACACATGTAGCTAGCCAATACTCAACCTTCTCATCATTATCCTCAGGTGCAACAACAACATACACATGTCCTAGAAAACAAATTTAAGTACATGTAGAAATAAAACTTGTTAGAATTTATAATTCAAATATATAATCATAAATTATATGACAATACATAAAAATATATAATTTAAAGTTATAAACAAGAAATTGAATTAAATTACCAGGTTGTATGAGGTCTGAAACACGATCATAATCTTCTGATACAAATGCATGATCGGGGTCTTCATTTCTTCTAACATCTTCATATTGTGTCTTAGTAGGTGTTAAGGATTTGTGTTGCCATTCTTTGACCCATTCCATATTACCGCATTCTTCCCATTCACCTGCAACACAAAATTGACAAAAACATGCAAGCTCTCTAGTCCATATAGTCCAAGTGATAGAATTAGAACTCTTAAATGAATGCCATCTAGCTGACCCATTGATTATATCACAATCATATCTTGGAAGGATATTCTCCTCTTTAACTAGCCAGAAGAAATGTCTAATCGTAGAGTTCTGACTTGATCCTATGGATAAATTTGCACTACACCAATCCACAATTGCACTTGCATTTTTAAATTTAGCCTTTTCCTCGAATTTGAGTTGCTCTCTACAAAGGGCTCTCTCAACACATGCACCGACACCGTCATGTTCTCCTTTCCTGTGTCCAGCCTCAAAAAAACTCCACATGTGTTCGATATTAGTTTTCTTATGAATCCTACTCAACCAATAAAACATTCTAGCATTCTTGAATTACCCTGTGCAATTATCAGACCATATTAGATGTTGTGTCATCTGAATTTCTCTCTCCCTCAAATTCTGAAAAAAGGTCTTGAAGCAAAACTAGACAAACTCAGATGAGTGTAATTTATTATCACTCATATAGAAATGGTACTCTCTCAAAATTTTGTGATCCTCTTCTATACTATCTGGTGCATGCCTATAGACTATGGACAAAAATTGACACTTGCACTGAATTGTAGTATTGTGATTGGACCTCATCTTGTGGTGCAAGCACGTAGTTCTCTGCAAAGTCAACAACTGAAAGTATACTACCAACAGAAAATGTATCCTTACATATTCGAAACTAACCATCAAGCCATCTAGCATTTTGAGTGTGTTTAACATATTTAGGTACGATGTTACTCTTGAATTCATTCATAAATGCATGAACACTAACTTTTTCAGTGATTAGATCGCATCGTTCTCCAACCTTTCCATCCTTCAATGGATACTCAATAGTTTTAAATCTTTTAACATCAAGTAATTGTTGTCCAAAATCATTGAAATATTTTCATGCAAACATTCATCCAACAATGCAAGATTGCCACATATGTCACATACACCAGAAACACATGCATTGAAAAGAAAAATTTGTTCATTTAGTGGGTTGCAAAACAAACTTGAAATAAACTCCGTTATAGTTTCAGGTGGTATATTTATACCACATTCTTGGAACATTCCATTACTATGCATGGTAACACGTATATATCAAAATACATCATAATGGTAGCGAAATTGAACATGAGTTTTGCAACAACATGTGACTCTTTCCTTGTTAATTCGAACATACCAAGGTTTACACTTTTCAAAAGACCTTTGACAAATGCTAATAGTCAACACCTTATCATCCAAAATTTTTTTATACAATTTAGTTTGAGTCATGTCCAATAGGTGTTTTGGATGTGGATCACGAATTTTTGACCCAAATCTTAATTTAAGAACATCTCTAACATTAGGTGATACTCTCGTATTATTGTGCCAGAATTTTTCAATCAAATTTTTGACTTCACCAGTAAGTTTCATATTAGATCTTGGTAGTCTACCACTAAAAGTCCACAATTTGTTTGCCGGATCACTTTCAAAATTAACTATTATTTTTACAGCTCTTGACAAAGTTTTGTGATGAATATTAAGATATCCAATTATGTTACTCATCATTCTTTTATTAGAAGTTGTTTGGCTTACTAACACTGTTGTTATTGCCCATTGTGCCACATTTTTATCTTTAGAACGACTTTTCTTTCCAATTGTATCAAAGGCGCTAGCAATAGTCAATACAACTTGTTTTAAAGACTCGTCCTTCTTCCTGGGTTTCACATAAAAGCCTAACTTCTTTATCACTTTTCGCATTTTAGTCATTTTAATTAGTTGTACTATTAATTGACATTGAAACCCAAATTTCTTATTATAAAAAAATGTCTAAACAATCTATTTGTACCATTAGTTGTACCATTAATTGACATCTTTTTTAATTTCAAAAATTTCATTCATTTGATTATAATTCAAACATGTTTCATTTTCAATTGGTGTTTCCATGTTTACATACACATTATTGGTTTTAGTTGCAGGTGGATTTTCAATTTCAGTTTCAAGTTGAGATCTAGTTTCATTTGGGGTTTCAATTTGGATTTCAATTTCAGTTTCAACTTGAGTTCTAATTTCATTTGGGGTTTGATTTTCAATTAGAATTTCATTTAATAAGTAAACTGCTTCTACTAAATCACCAATTTCTTCATGAGAAAAAATATAGGGCTGTGAAGACATACATGTATCCAATAATGGATTAGAAGATGCACCTGAATTAAATGGTTTTATTGTGTTTCCTTCGTCAGCATTTATGGTCTCATTGATGTTCTCCTCTTCTAAAACAATTATGGAACTTGAAGCTCCTTGTCTCATTCTTGATCTTCTATCTCGTTGACGCATTGCCTCCTTCTCCCTATTTGTTGCAATCTCCTTAGTTGTCAGAACCTTCCTTTGCCTCTTCCTGCATTGATTTGATCACATGGCTACACCAAAATTTGAATTTGAATCGATCTCCTTACCAAATTGACAATAAGACAAACAAACAGAATGATTAATCAAAACATTCTCTTTGCAGATCATACATGTCAGGCAATGATTAAAAAATCATTCAATCATTGGGATTTGTGCTTGTGGGCCAGATTCTAACCCAACGGATCTTTTCAGAAATGGGTGCTTGCTATTTAATCAAACGGGCACCCATTTTTGAAAACGGGGGCCCGTTTTGCTTTCAACGGTACAAAGCAAAACAGGCACCCATTTTTTGAATTTAAAAAATGGGCACCTGTTTGTTAAAATTAGGGGCAGGAAACAACCCTTAGCTTTGTTTTTTGCTTCGGGATAGGCTTGGTCCCACCAAGCCTATACTTGGACCTTCAAAAAAAAGACTAAGGTAAAACGACATCAGATTTCTACCTTGGCCTATTTTTTTGAGGGCTTTTCTGATTGAATTTTTTGACGAAACAAAAACCCATTAGAGTTTTCAGTGTCCTGATTTCAAAAATGTAAATTTCATAGTGATAAGATTATTTTTACTATTTTTGTATTATTTATTAATCAAAAGTGGAACCTAAACCTAAAATACCAAGGTTCACTAAAACATTAATAACTTTTTTGTTTTTAGGATTTTAAAAAAATAAACTATATGACATCAATCTACATACAATTCTTTTGAATATTAAATTTTTTTTGAAAAATATGAAATTTTCATCAAATTATGGTGGTCGTACACCCGATGTTTTGAAAATGTACTTTATTGTCAGTTAAAAATTAATAAAAAAAAATATATTCAATAAATATATATATATATATATATATATTCTCATCAATATTTGGTGTCTTAGGTATCATTTCCTAGAAGGATTTGCAAAAATTCATTTATTTGCATCAAAAAAGGGTGGTCGTACACATGTGTGGTATGGTCCTGAAACAGGCATTTTGAAAAATTGGTTTTTAAACATGCCTACTAAAAAGGGATTTCTAGCATGTGGGTATTAAAATAAATTACATATTTGAAAAGTAGACTCTGAGCACTACATTTTCTATTACTAAAGTTTTTTGAGATTCAATCTCTAAGTGCATCAAATTTTGACATCAATAGACAAAAAATTTGAAAAATAGAGAAAACACTTCCACTTTTTGCCCAAAAGTGGGACTCAAATTCTTGCAGGCACCCTTCAGATCTGTTACACTGTTATATTGGTATTCCAGTCAACCGGTAAACTTGACAATGCAGTTGTAGTTTATTGTTCAGTGTTGAACCAGTTAGTTCAGTGATTGATTTATGAGTTGGGTTTGAGTCTTGTGAAAGTTTAGTTTGTTTTCCATCTACTGATTCACCTCCCCCCCTCTTAGTAGTTGTTCGGATCCTTATTGATTCATCATATCATCAATTAGTATCAGTGCATTTCATGTCCTCAGGTGTTTAAGCCTAACAACTTGAGGTAAAGATCTAGAAGAACATGAAGAAGAAAAAAGGTCTGAAGTTCAATAGGGAAAACTACAGAATTTGGAGTGATAGGATGAAGATCTATATCAAAAGCTTAGGAAGTCAATATTGGGAACATGTTGTTACCAAATATAGCTTGCCTAGTTGGATTCTGTCTGATGATCAAAGGAGAAACAGGAGAATAATCAAGCATTGGAGGCCATTTTCAGTTCCTTGTCCGATTCATAGTATGTTGATGTCCATGGTTTGGAGACTGCTTATGAAGTGTGGAAGAAACTTGAGGGTATATATAGAGGTGATGAGCATGTGAATATTGCCAAAGAGGAGAGTCTGAGAGGTAAATTTGATGACATACGGATGGCTGAAAGTGAGAATATTCAATAGTATGGTCAGAGGATCAAGGAGATAGTCGATGAGATCAAAAGTGCTAGTGGTAAAGTGGAGGATATCATAGTGGTCAGCAAGGTGTTGAGAACCCTTCTACTAGTCTATGTTATCCAAGTTGCAGTCATTCAGGAACTAAAGTCTATTGATAAAACAACGGTAACTCTTGACTCCATCATTGGTAAACTAACTGTATTTGAATTAAATGGTTATGATGGAAGTGCTCAGAAATCAGAATTTGCATTTAGAGCTTTAGTTTCTAATCCATCGGTAAGGAAAAGAAGAGAAATCAGTCACAGTCATGAGTCCAGCCCCAGCAAAGAAGTTGATGATGAAGACAGTCTGATTGAGCTTGAAGCATTGTTGGCCAAGTGGTTACCCAGAGGTACCAATAAGTGCAAAGGTAAATTACTTTTGAAGTGTTTTGCATGTAACCGGATTGGACATATTGTAGGTAACTGTCCAATTGGAGACAATGAGCATAAATGTGAGAAGTATAAGAAGAACAAAGGAAAAAGTAAAAGAGATTGCCTCATTGCAATTGATAGAGGAATCACAAATGAGGAATATGAGGGAGATGCAAATGAGGACATTGTCTTTGTTTCCATTAAAGAAGAGATATCAGATTAGAAACATTAGTATCTCGCATGGATAGTTCTGATGATTGGATTATCGACAGTGGTTGTTCACACCACATGACTGGTGACCGGAGTAACTTTCTTACCTTGAAGGAATTTGATGGATGTGTTGTGAGATTTGTAAATGACTCACCCTACATGGTAAAAGGAAAGGGAACCATTTCTCTTAATGGAAAGAGCAGTGTAAATGATGTCTACTGGGTTGAAACACAATCTTTTGAGTGTTGCTCAACTCAATGACAAAGGTTATCCATTGGAATTCAAGATTGGAATGTGCAAAATCTATGGAAGAAAAGGTGAATTGATTGTAACCGACAAACAAACAAAAGGTAACTTGTTTCACCTAAATCCCTAAGTCAACAATTGTTTAATTGATAAAGTAGAAGATAGTTGGCTTTGGTATTAGAGATTTTGTCATGTAAACATTGATAACATAGTAAAATTCAGTAAGTCCAAATTGGTAATAGGTTTGCCTCAGTTGGACAAACTAGTGAATGTTCTATGTAAGGAATGTCAGTTCGGGAAGATGACATCCTCAAATTTTAAGAGAAAATCTTTCTTAGCAGAAAATTTCCTAGATTTGGTTCATACAGACCTTTGAGGACCAATAAGGACTAGGAGTATTCAAGGTGATTGGTATTTTATGATCTTCACTGATGATTGCTCAAGAATGATGTGGGTCACATTCTTGAAAGACAAAACAAAATCCTTTAGCAAGTTTAAGGCATTCAGGGCCTTAGCTGAAAAGGAAAGTGGAAAGAAGATAAAGTGCTTAAGAACTGATAAAGGTGGTGAATTTACTTCAGAGCAATTCACTAGATAATGTGAAGACAATGGAATTAAGATGCAACTTTATGCACCTAGGATACCACAACAGAATGGTATTGCAAAGAGGAACAATCGGTCAGTTGTTGAAGATGCTAGAACTATGCTAATACAAGGAGGTGTAGAAAAGACTTTATGGAGAGAAGCTGACAACATAACTGTCTACACAATGAACCAAATATTGGTTAAATGAGATAAGGATAAAACTCCTTATGAATATTGGTATGGTAGATCACCTAATGTCAGTTAATTTAAGATTTTTGGTAGTAAATGTTTTATTAAGAGAGGTGACTATGTTGGTAAGTTTGATGCTAAGAGTGATGAAGGCATATTTCTTAGTTACTCCACCAAGACAAAATCCTACAAATGTTACAAAAACCAAAAAAATAAGATCATTGAAAGTGCTAATGTCTGAGTGGATGAGTGTCCTGAAGATACATGAGAAACTAGTGAGGAGAAGAAGGAATATGAACCTTACATTCTAATTTTGGAGCCAGAACTGGTGAAGCTAGAAGTTGGTGAAATGAATGTTGTAGTACTAGCTCAACTAGAATAGGTAGATTCTATAGAAGATGGAGATAGTGATGAAGAAGAACCTGAAGATCATGATCATGTTATGCCAAGGTATGTAAGACTCAATCATAATCCTGATCAGATTATTGGAGATAAAGATGCTGGAGTGTTAACCACAAGAAGAATAAGAGAGAATTCTTGTATGATCTCCACTATTAAGCCTATAACAACAAAGGAAGCTTTTGGAGATGATCACTAGATCAAGGCTATGGAAGATGAGCTTGACCACATTGAGAAAAACAAGACATGGACCCTAGTACCCAAACCAGTGAACAAAAATGTAATAGGTACTAAATGGGTATTCAGAAATAAATTGAATGAAGATGGAGTAGTAGTCAGAAACCTATCTTCACCAAGTGTGAATGTACTATTTCAACCATCCTCTTGGTGCTTACTTTAAACCATATAGTTCCTTGTGTAGTTTACACACCATATCCTTTGCATCAGTCAAAGCATAACCATATGGTTGTTCAATGTAGACTTCCTCTTCCAGTACTCCATTTAGAAATGCCAACTTCACATCCATCTGATATACTTTGAATCCTCTATATGTTGCAAATGAAAGTAGAGTCCTAACACCTTCCAATCTAGCAACTGATAGAACTGTCTCGCAAGATGGAGTAGTTTTCAGAGAACCAATGAAGACAACAATATTTATCTCAAGGCTGAAGGAGATAAGATACTGGTTAGTGAGGTGTTTGTGGATGATATTATTTTTGGAGGAAATGATGACATGAGTGATGACTTTGCAAATGAGATGAAAAGTGAATTTGAGATGTCTCTAGTAGGAGAGATAAAATTATTTATAGGTTTGCAAATTCAACAGATGAAGAATGGTATCTTTATCACATAGTCCAAATATGTGAAAGAGGTATTGAAGACATTTGGAATGAAAGACCGTAAACCAGTTGGGACACCAATGGTTACAGGTTGTAAACTATCTAAGGAGGATGATGTTGCATCTGTTGATGAAAAGGAGTACAGGTCTATGATAGGGAAGCTGCATTATGTTGTTCACAATAGATCAGATATTGCTCATGCAATTGGATTAGTTGCCAGATTTTAGAAGAACCCAAAGGAGACACACATGGTAGCAACTAAGAGGATATTCAGATATCTAAAAGGTACTATTGATTATGGATTATGGTATCCATATGCAAGTAAATTTGATTTGAAAGTCTATACAGATGCATACTGGGCAGGAAATGTTGATGACAAGAAGAATACAATCGGAGGTGCATTCTTTCTTGGTGGAAGGCTTGTATCTTGGAGCAGCAAGAAGCAAAGTTGTATATCACAGTCAACTGTTGAAGCTGAATATGTTGTAGTGTATATGAATTGTACTAGGAAAAATGGATGAAACACATTCTGGAAGGTTTTAAGTTGAAGATTACAGAACCGGTAAGGATTCTCTGTGATAATGCCAGTGCAATAAATATTTCAAAGAACCTGATGTTGCATGCTAGAACCAAGCATATAGAGTTGAAATATCATTTCTTGAGAGAGAAAGTGTAGAGTAAAGATGTGTTATTGGAGCATGTATCTACTAAGGAACAACTAGCAGATATCTTTACTAAACCTTTACCTAAGGCTACTTTTGAGTATCTTAGAGGCCAGCTAGGAGTTGTGCCCCTACATGAGGTCAATTAAGTCAATGTGGAAGACATTAGTCCCAGAGCTTATTAAAGATCTTGAAGTAGGATTGGTGTAGAGTGGAGCTACTCCATAGGGGGAGCAACTTATTGCAAAACAATGAAGTATGACACTGTATGTTCTACTTTCACTTTGGCATTGTTGTCAAAGGGGGAGAAGAACCTGTATGATTGATAGAGAGAAGAACTGTATCTAGTTACCAACTGAAGAAATGGAGACTCAGTTGAAGGAGAGTACATGGAAAAATGT
Source organism: Cryptomeria japonica (assembly GCF_030272615.1). Taxonomy (NCBI): domain Eukaryota; kingdom Viridiplantae; phylum Streptophyta; class Pinopsida; order Cupressales; family Cupressaceae; genus Cryptomeria; species Cryptomeria japonica. The sequence continues at coordinate 800,762,571 of NC_081407.1, read as the reverse complement.
AAACCGGGATTCCTATACCTATGTATGTGCATTACTCTCAATCATCATAATCAAAGGGTATTGATATTTGTATTGCCATCAATTCCAAAGGGGGAGATTGTTGGAATTTCATGAAGATTGCATTAATCAAGTATAAGTGTTGTCATTAATGTCGATTCTAACTGATAATAGTGTTGTATTGCAACTAGTAGTGATGCAGTAATGCAACCGGTAGTTGAGCAATGAAGCAAACCAGTATTACTATTGTAGAAGAGAGATCAACCGGTAACCATTACTTGTTGATATGCCAAACCCTAACCGATGGAGCTTGATGAATTGGTTGTGTTGATCTATGATCGAATCATGATTGGGGATGATTATGCCACATATGCATGATGCACGCGATGAGTTTCAAGTGGTTTTTGGTGCGTAGAGATAACTGTTTTATCTTACGAATGAGCAAGTACATTACATGAAGTGGAAACCACATGATGAGTTATAGGATTCAATGAGCGGTGATCAAGGAGCGGTCAAGGTTGTCTAGGACAATGTGTAGATGATTTCTATGTAATCTAATAGTCATGTTTGAACCGATTTATTTGTAATCTCTATGAGATCTTAGGTTTTGTGTTGTGTTACCGACCTATTGTTTTGCTTATAAGGTCGATGAGTTGTTTTGTAATAGTGTTGGCAATTTTGGTTAAGTGTCAGTGTGATTGATTGTTGAACCAAAAGGAGTATCTGCAAAATGTTTTGAAGGTAGATAGGAGCATGAATAGGATCTGATCAAGCCGAGTAGTGCTATTACCAGATCAACAAAAAGCCTATTTTTCTCTAACAATTACAATAGTTAAATCCCTTAATCGGGTAAGATTTAACAGACTTAGTTTTTTCTAAATCCTCTAACTTGGTGATCCATTAACTCAGATTTGAAATCCTCTATCATGGTTACTCCTAATAGGGTATTTCCTTTAACAGGGTATTGTAGTCAATCCCTTAACCAAGTGGTCCTTAACCGGATCTGTTCCTAATAGGACATTTTTGTAAAGCTTCTAACAAGGCTTGGCTCCTAATAGGGCAAACTTCAGAAGAGTTTAGAATACTTGTAGGTATTCATCCCCACCATGGTTTTTCCCATTTGGTTTTCCACGTCAAAAATAATTGGGTCAAGTGGTGAATGGTTTTTGTGGTTATGTTTTGAAATGGTTAATCTGTTTAATTGGTAAAGCCACTTAGATGTGTTAAGATGACCGGAAGTGATTTGAAAAGTGCTATTACTATTGTTAGTAAAGTGTTTTGATGTTTTGGTTAAATGGTTTGATAGCTTTATATCTACTACATTTTTATATTGGTATTCCAGTCAATTGGTAAACTTGACAGTGCAGTTGTAGTTTATTGTTCAGTGTTTAACCGATTAGTTCAGTGATTGATTTATGAGTTGGGTTTGAGTTTTGTGAAAGTTTAGTTTGTTTTCCATCTACTAATTCACCCCTCTCAATAGTGGTCTAGATCCTTATTGATTCATCATATCATCAACTTATTGATCACATCCTCCCAGATCTAATTCTGTCTAACTCCTGCACTGATTGGCACTCCCAAATATTTGAGAGGAAAGGTGCCTATCTAAAATTCCAAGACTTGGGAAATCCTTGCTTGGGCTTGACAACTAGTATTGAGGAATTATACCTGTGACTTCTCCTTATTCATGATTTGACCAGAAGCAATTGAATACTCATCTAGCATGGACTTAATGATAGTTGCCTCCCTCGTAGTGGATTCATCAAATAATAGCACACCATCCGCAAATTGGGAATGAGTAATTGGTTCAAAATGAGGATCAATGGAGATGCCTCTCCACAATCCCATTATACTTTTCTTCTTGATGAAATTGCCCAACACCTCCGCCATCAACACAAACAAAGAGGGAGATAGAGGATCCCCTTGTGTCAACCCATTAGTAGCCTCAAAAAAACCACACACAAATCCATTGACCAAAATGGAAAAATATACCCAAGAGATACAAAATTTGATGCATTCTACCCATATTCTATCAAAACCAAACCTATTGAGCACTTGGAGAAGAAATTTCTAATTCACTCCATCATAAGCTTTTCAAACATCTAATTTAATTACCATACCACTAATCTTGTACTTTTGTAGCGAGTGCAAAACCTCTGTGGCTAAGATGATGCTATTAGAGATCTCCCTGCCTAGGGTGAAACCATTCTGATTCTCTTCAATATGAGCTTTAGAAGTATCCTTGTCAATCTATTTGACATAGCTTTGGATAAAATCTTGTATAGAGAGTTGCATAGTGATATTGGGTGATAATCCATCATTTTTTCACACTCTTTCTTTTTTGGGATTAGCATGATCATGGTGTGATTTATTTCCTTTACAAATTTCCTCTTTTTTCTAAATTCTTCCACCACCAACCATATATCATCGCCCATGAAATCCTTGCAGTTCTGGAATACTTCTACTGTCATCCCATTTGGGCTAGGTGCTTTGTGAGGGTGCAGTGAGAATGTGGCTTCTTTAACCTCCTCAATTGAAAAAGGGGCCATGAGCATAGAGTTATCTTCTGATGATACCATACTTTCTATTGTCTCTGAAATTAATAGAATATTGTCTTCATCTTTCCTGCTCTCTTTCCCCAAAACTTTTATGAAGTGGTCCATTGCAGCCTGTTTAATATATGTCTCCAACAACCAACTACCTCCTTCATTTCTGATAGAGGATATTTTATTCAAGGATCTCTTGGACTTAACTGAAGCATGGAAGAATTTGGTGTTTGAATAACCCTCAACAATCCATAATTCTCTGGACTTATCTCCCCAATATACTTCTTCTCTCTTTAGTACTTCCATATATTGTTATTTTAGGTTCTTTTCTTGTTTATATTATGCGTTCGTCATACCTGCTACCATCACCCTTTCATTGAGTGTTTCTATTTCCTTTTCTAACCTCAACTTTTCTAAGAAGATATTTTTGAAGGACTCCTTGTTCCATACTTTTATTTTGTGTTTAAGAAATTGAATCATCTTTACAAAGCGATAGCTGCAGGAGACCAAGAATACATTTCCTTCTACCCACCATGCCTTGAGTTTATCTTTGAAACTAGGGTCTCTCCACCACATGCTAAGGAACTTAAAGTAATTCCTCTGTTTGGGATTTTCATGATCCAAATTCAACAGAATCGAGAAATGATCTAATCCAGACTGTAGGATGATAGAAGTGGAATATAAAAATTACCCAAAATTCTTGAGCAAAAAATCTATCCAGCCTTTCTGAAAATTTTGAAAAATTGAGTCTCCTATTTGTCCAAGTGTACAATCTATTCTTAGGGATCACATCTACCACCCTTATGGAATCAATAAACTCTCAGAAGTCTCCCATAACTTTAGTTCTCTTCCTAATACCACCTGAATTCTCATCGATATCCAATAAAGCATTAAAATCCCCTACCATAATGACTCTATCTTTACTTAAAAGTTCAATTTAGTTTGAGATCTCTCTCCAAACCTTCACCTTTTCCTCTATTTTAGTTTGGCCATAAGCATTCACCAATAGAAATTCCAATGGATCTCCAATTTTATTAAACAGTCATGCCATCCAACTATCATTTGATGCAATTGGAGAGATATGAGTGGTATCAGGATTCCACAAAATTCCAAGCCCCCTTGCTGATCCTCTAGCCACTTGAAACAAACCTTCCCATTTAGGACAAAAACTCATAAAGCCTAGAGCCTTATCTCCACTTATCTTGGTCTCTTGAAATAATACCACATCAAGGGCTAATTTGTTGATTGATCTCTTTACCAAGCATCTTTTGTCAGGAGCCATGAGACCCCTGACATTCCATGATAGTATCTTCATCTTCCCCCAAGGGAGGTCCCTCCTCCCTTGGATTTCTTTAAAAAATCCAAAACATGAACTATACCTTTTTCTATGGCTCTCTCTTCCCTGACTTGTCTATTAGTTCTTCTACCCCTACACCCCTTGGCTCTTCCCAAGAGGAAATTTGTAGACTGGCTAATGCATCTTGGATCCACATTGTCTAGTTCATCTCCTTTGTCACCTTCTTCATCTGATATCATATCAAATTCACTACCTGAATCCGATATAGATTTTTCACTCTCCATGGTTTTATTCTCAGAGAAAGCGACCACCATGCACGGAGAAGATACATGCTTGGGTTATTCAACAAGGTACTCTTTCAAATGCTCTGAGCGGTGATGTGGGCTTGACTGATTGCCATTTTCCTCTATCCCTGGCATATACTCCTTTTGAGGAGGGAAAAGTAAATTTTGTGAAATTGGTTTTTCTTTCGCCATCCATCTCTGTTTTGGCTTCTCAAACGGTCTACTTCTTTCCCTCCTAACAAACATTCTACAATCTTCCAAGGAGTGAAATTTGCTTCCGCATCTATTACAGGGTGCGATCTCCCTCTCAACCTCACTTTACTATCTCCACCTACCTTCCGAAGTTAATAGCATAACATAAGAGGGAATTTCCTTAACCACTGCTATTCTCAAACGGGCATATGTATAAAGATCATTCTCGATGATGTCTTCATCTATTTCTAACAAGGTGCCCAAGGATCGCCCGATTTTCTCAAGACTGCTATCCCCCCAATATTTTATGGGTAGATTGTATAGTCTAATCCATAAAGGACTGTCATATACCACTAATGGAATAGGGTTAAAATTTGGAAACCATGGTTGGATGTATAAAGGATTGTTGTCTACAAAGCAATTTTCCTAGTGTAAAATTATATTCCTCTCTGAACCATCAACAAATACAACTACAAAAAAACCTTTGGGGATAAATTTAATGACCAAACCCTCTCCCCAATTCTTAAATATCTACTCCTTAATGTTGTTTCTTATCATTTTTATTCCCACGACTCTGCATATGATTGCATACTCCTCCCAAAGAGCACGATCTTCTTCGGTATCACTCATGAGGTCAATCTCGCAATTTGCAGTGTATCCAGAGGTCTTCGAGCCCCCCTTGTTTTCTTCTGGACTTCCACATCTACCATTAATATGTAACCATTTTTGTAGAGGAGATCTCCCTTCTTTCGCCATATTCTAAATTTATCCGAAGATCTTATGAAGACTATTATTGATTCTTTTTCCAATGCATATACATTCCTACTCTAACAATTCTTGTTTAATTGAGCATCTTATTTTATTAAATGAGCGTCATATTTTATAAATGATACACTTATAGTGGATAGAAATGATACAAAAAAAACTATTTTCATGTTTTAATCAATGTATTTATATTTTTCATATTTAACATTTGTATGTTCTCATGTGTTAAGTACGACTCCATCTACAACAAAATTTAGTTATTTTATTTATTAAAATGTGGACTATTTATTTATAATATATAGTATAAATATGTGGTAAGTCTAAATATTATAAACACATGTGGGTGTACAACAATTTGACCCTATACAACTACTAGGACCTCTCTCCAAATTGGTGTTTCATCAGATGAGATACAAGTTGATATATATAGAGTGATTAAAAATCAAAATCTATTATAAACTAATATCTTAGATACAATGCATCTATATATTCAGTTGTTGATGGTTATATATTTGTATACGACTAATCTAAGGATTATATTTATAGATAATTATAGTTGTTTGTGATCTAGATACAATGACTACTAAGTAGATTATTCATTCTGGTGAGAAATGAATTCATGGGAACCATTCACCATATAATATATATCAATAAATTTGACTCAAAAACTATATACCTAAATCCTAATAAAAATATCATAATTAGATTCTTATAGTTTTCCAATCTTAAGATCTTTCATCATAATATAAATGATATATAAATAAAACTTGAATATTGTTGTTAGGTAGAAGTGAAGTAGTCAAAATTTGAATCTATGGGTATTTTAGATGAGTCACAATATGAAGTGACTAGATACATGCTCCTTCACAATCTTATCACTCCTGCTGTCCCATCTCTAAACCGTTCTGGAACATAACTATTCATTCATACTTCACATAGTTGTTCTAGAAGCAAGCAAACATAGCATGTGTAAGCAAACATTTTTGCACTCCCCCAAACATTTTAAAGCAGTTCAAATGGCTATCATAACAAAACCGACTTTTCAGCATATATATATATCTTTTTTCCTATTGACAAAAACGATTTTAGGTTTGAACTAATTTCATAATACACAGACTAAATCTGACCCAGCTCTGAATACTGTGCAAATAATTATTTCCTCCCTATAAACAAATAATTCTTTTGACACATTTTTTCCCAAGTTTCTGAACAGTTCACAGGTAAACGCGGCTGATAATTATCTGCATGCATTCTAGAAAGTTGAGAAGTGCAAAGAAAAGATTGTAACTTGGAGTGTAAGAAAGAAGAAGAAGAAGGATAGTTGTAAACGGCATCTACGTTTTGAAACGGCTAAATTTAATCACAGACATTTTGGACGCGTCATTTAAGCAAGCTGTTTACAGATTGAGATTGAATAGACGTTCGATGGCTGCATTTGAAATAGTTTTCAAACTTTGATAACAAAAATTCATCTATTTAAAGATAAACTGAGAGCAATAAATGTAGATATTGATATTTTCATTGACTGAGGTAGTATGAATGTATATAAATTCAAAACAATGGAAATGTAGATATGAAAATTGATATTTTCATTGGCTGAGGTAGTATGTATGTATATAAATTCAAAACAATGGCAATGTAGATATTGATATTTTCATTGACTGAGGTAGTATGAATGTATATAAACTCACTCTTGAACTCTTATTTTGGCAATTGCATGATTCTAGATGTCCTTGCAATATAAATTATCAAAAAACTTTAATATTCTAAATAGAATGATTTTTTTATTTTTTTCTTATCATAAAATCACTTCATTATTTTTTAATATGTGATTTTGTGTTCATAGACTTTGAAAAAGCCTATGATAGAGTTGAGTGGAATTTCATAGTACAAATGTTGGATAGATTGGGATTCCCGGAGTCCTTTTCTAGAATAGTGCAAACTCTACTCTGTGAGGCGAATGTTGTGGTAGATGTAAATGGGCTCAGGCTTGAAAATATTGTTCTCTCCAGGTCTATAAGACAAGGATGTCCTCTGGCCCCAGCATTATTTGTTCTTGCTACTGATGCTATGTATTATATCCTTAAAGACTGCAGTTTGACCCCAAGGGTTAAAGGCATTGCACTTCCTAACAAGGAGGAGGTCCTTAATGTACAATTTGTTGATGATAGGGCCATCCTTCTTTCTTTGGAAGAAGAAAACCTTTCCTTCCTACTTCAAAATATTGAAATCTTTTGCAAGGCCTCTGGAAGCAAAATTGCCCTTCACAAATCTAGCCTATTGGGCTGGACTGACTCTCCCCCTATTTGGATGTCTAAGTTTGAGCTGCAATGGGGTGGTCCACATCAACTCACTAGATATTTGGGCATTCCTTTCTCCATCTCTCCAAACTTGAAGGAAATGTGGGACTGGTTTAGAAATAAGGTTGACAAGAAGTTGAATAAGTGGAACAAGAACTACCTCTCCCTGGCTGGTTGGTTAAAGTTTGTCAAAAAATCTTGTCTTTCTACAACATATATTGTTCTTCAGCTTGGCTTTTTTGCAATTATCAACTTGATTATCTTCATAAACAAATCAGGAAATTCCTATGGTTAGATGGGAAGGGGAACAGGAAACAACATGCGGTTTAAATGGGAGTGATGTGTTAGATCTAAGCTCCAAGGAGGGATGGGTCTCAAAGACCTCAAGTTACAAGGCATTGCATTGGCATCCAAGTGGATCTTTAAAGCCATAGAAGGTGAGGAACCGTGGAAGATCCTGATTAGACACAATATCCTGAGATCCCTCCCTAAAAAGGCTAAAAAATGGAAGAATCTCCCTATGTGGGACTTACTGGTTGGTGACTTTGAGATTTCTCCTGCTGGCTCTGAAGTCTTCAAGTCCATTTGGAGGGCTTGGTATCATGTCAAACAACATGTTAAAGACAATGGCATTCTTGATAGTAAAGGGGTCCTCAATCTTGGCAAATCTATTTGGTGGAACACTTTTCATAATGGGAAGCAAATGGCTTGCCTCCAAGGATGTTCTGCCTTGAAGTGGCACAACTTAGGCATTGCTACCTTTGAACACATTTTGGTAGACGGCTCCTTGATCCCTTGGGATTATCTGAAACTTGCCTTCAACCTCCCTACCTCGTAGTTCGGAACTTACAATATCCTCAAAAGTGCCTTGGCCCCACTCCTTGCCTCGACCCACTCTTTTGCTCATCCCCTGCTCTCTTCCCTCTGCTGGATAGATGGCCTTGCCCTTCCAAATATGAAGTCCAAGCTTATCTATTCTTTCTTAGCTGACTCTGGAGATATCCTTGCCCATCTTAACAATGTCTGGAACCTCACTTGGGACGATAAATAGTGGCAATCTGCCCTTCACAAATTTTGGTCTGGCCCTCCTGAGCCTAAAAAGAATTTTTTTCGCCTAGAAACTTCTGCTCAACAAACTCCCACTTAAGGACAATAATGGCAATCCCCTCCTGTGTAAACTCTATCATCTCCCTAAATCTGTATTTCACTTTTTTTTTTGAATGTCACTTTGCCAAAGAGGTGTTGAAATTGTTTGGTCTTACAATTGGTCCTAACTATTTTTCTATTGATGAGGTGATCCTTGGTTATATTAAAGGTGGCAAAAAATGTACTAATTTCTTTTGGTCTGTTCTTTATTTGGAAATTCTTTGGATCATTTGGAAATATAGAAATGGTGATGTGTTTATTGGCAAGGGTAGATACCTCACTGAGTCTCTTAGGAGACTCATTGTCTATCTTGTTTCCATGTAGGTTATAGTGATTCTCCGCCTTGATGAAGGCAAATTTGACAGATTGCTCCAAGATGGTGCCACTTTTGTTTACACTCGAGATCTTTCTCATGGGTTCACTTGGGATCGCATGGGAAGCAGTAAGACCCACTTCGAGCAGGCATTGATGAAGTTCATGTACGAGATGGAACCTCAGCAACAGAGGGAGGACTTCATTCAGAGGGAGGTGGATGGGATCCCTGCTCATCCATTTAGAGAGCAGTTCATTGATGGACTTATACCGGTTTGGAGTGAGGGAGACTTGGGATGAACTACATGGCTCATTTCACTGGGGGACAACACTACCCTTGATGTTGTCTTCACTTTTTGACTACTCACCTAATACTGGCTCACATACGGTTTTTTTTGGTTTTTTTTGAGGCTATATTGTACTAGATACTTTGTCTTTTTTTTTTTTGTAAATATGGGTTAATTTCTCTATCTCTATTAATTTGTTCATACACCATACTTTTTGTAATACTGGGATGTGATTACTGGGTATATCTGCAAATACTTTATCCATCAAGATGTAAGTAGTGGTCAAGCGGATAGGGCTGTGTGTTTCCAGCCTTGACCTTTTTTGTTCTAGTTTGGGGGTAATTGTTATACGATTGTATCCTAAAAGTCAAACTCTAAATTTGTAACTGTTGTTTATGATACTTAATCGAAAATATGTGATTTTTTTGCTATGTATCTTTAGTTTGGATGGTCTTTTTTTTTTTCTTTCAAGTTTAATCTTTAATTTTAGTTTCATAATTTTTTGTTTGTTTATAGAGATGTAATATCTATTGCAGCTTCTGATATAAATTTAGTTTTATTATAAATAAAAATATTTCTAAGTTATAATTATTATTTTATTTTTATTAACGTGTTGACTTAATATATTAATCTAAGAAGGTATTCTCAATAGAATATCATAAATATATTTATTCAAAAGATGTTAATGGGTATAGTCTTAAGACCTTTCGATTGGATTTATTATGAAAGATAGTTACTTTTTGATGTTTTTAGATAGATTTGCTTAAGATAAATACCATCTAACATTATATTTAAGATATCTATATTAATTATGATTATATTTTATGTTAGTTTTGATTTAAGACAACACTTTTTCTTATTGAATAAGACATCACTAATGTTATCTTTATTATTATACCACATCACTAACATAATATTTTATATTAAATGTATAGAGTCAATGGATCAACATACTAACACATTATTCTTTGAAATTGTGCATCTTTTAAAGTTTCATGCTATCACTAATTTTGTATCAATGTAAGGCTTAGGGTTGTGAACTTTGTCATATTGATTAGATTAAAATTATAATAGAGTTATTTCATTATGTTATTCAAATCATTATATATAATATGATCAATTCCAAGTAAACAATTATCTTAACTATTTTTGACATTGACTATTTTTTATATTAAATCATATCTAATAAAATTGTTATTTTTTACAATTATGACATATAGAATATAACACAATTAAACATAATAGATAGTCCTTTCAAATTTGTGAAAATTATGCAAGCAATTAAGAAAATCTACTATCACAAATGTATATATTTGCAAAACAAAATTAATTCCTAGGTCAATAGTATTTTTTTCTATTTTGACATTTTATCATCTTTACACATGAATGGGATTTGATTAGGATTTCTATCTTGTAAGCAATGTGTTGTGTTCTTCAATTTTTTTATTTTTATTAGTCAAAAAATTAAGGTCAATTGATCTTTATATACAAGCATGCAAAAGAGGCATCAACGAAGAAATATTTAAATCAATTAGAAATGATAGTTGTTTTGGGGTATGGAAATTGTTTTTTTTTTAATCTTCTTGGTTTCAATTTGTTCTAAGTATAAATTTTATTTTATTTTTTTTCTATTTGGAGTTGTGTAGGCCATTTTCAATCTTTGGATTGTTGTTTATATTTTGATGAACAACATTCATATATATTTTTCACACTATGAATAAGATTTGTGTATCCTTTCGAAACCCACTTTTTATCTGCAATCAATAAAATTGGATCTTTTATTTTTATTTTTAATGAAGATTTTATATCATCCTCAAAGGACTTCTATCTACCCGATACAAAAACACAAACCTTTAGGTTGAAACCTCTTCAACTAAGAGTCAAGGGTTAGAATTTTTAGGAACATTGGTTGCTCCTTCTATTGTCATCCTCAACAATATCCCAAGAGCCATCTTGGAGAACTTTTGTTTTGCTTGGGCTAACCAAAAGATCAAGATAAATTATGTCTCCTCTTATGACACTGATGTTGCTAATGATTGGAACATAAAGGTGGATGGTCCTAGAGATCTCAAGCTTATTAATTCCCCCATGGATAATGCTCACTGGACCCTCCCTCTAGCTGGTTGGGTAAAATTTAACTTTGATGGGGCGGCTAAGGTAAATCTTGGACCGGCTACGTGCGGGGGATTGATAAGGGATGAATATGGTAGGATTTTGGCAGTGGTGGTACTCCCCTGGGGATGTCAGAGCAATCAACTTACTGAGGCTATGGTGGCCTACCATGGAGTTTTGTTAGCCAAAAATATTAAGGCCAAATATGTTTGGCTCAAGGGAGATTCTAATAACATTATTCAATGATGTGTGGGTAAATAAAAGGCATCTTGGAACATTAAAACTTGGATTGAGAAAGCTATGAATGTTTTAATGTCATTTCAAAAGGTGAATATATCACAAGCCTATTGCGAAGCCGATGGGTTGGCTAACCACTTTGCAAACATGGGTGCTAGGCGCATTGATGAAAAAATATGGGGACCTAGGGACAGTTTTTTGGCCAATATTAAAGCCTTGATGCTTTATGATTTGACCTAGGTGAAACATATCTTTTCATTAAATCCCAATGTCATTTCCTAATATGATGACCCAAATATTCATGATTAAGTGTGCCATTTTTGAGTTATTTCTACTTAGTATGCATTCTTTTTGTGTATTTTTGGGCCCATTCTAGAAGTTTCCTACTCTACATTCTACGACCATTGGTGACCTCATGGGAGGAGAAAGGAAAAGGGTCAAACCCTTAAATTGTGATGAGTTCAGGAAGAAACAATATATCGTATTTTGGAGCCTCGTGGGCTTACCTAATTCATAGAAAGATTACATGGAGCTCAAGCTTATGTTACAAAGAAATTCGCCAATGGCTTGAAGGATGGGAACATACGAATTGAAGGCAGGAAGGTGGAGATTGATGAAAAGCTAATTGCGGAGGTCACGTGACTTTTAATGGAAGGAGAAAAATTCTATACAGACAAAAAAATGCCTGATGTTGTTGTCAAAAGATTTCCCAGAAATGAGAAGGAGAGGGCTAAGCTCACCAAAGTCAATAAAAGAAGCTATGACACTTGTAATATCAAATCAATTTGGCGTTCTCTTCTTGTGGTGTTGATGAAATATATTACTCTTGATGACAAATACACTAGGGCCTATGGGCACCATTTTGTTTTACTCAATCATTTTAGGCACAAAGTTTGTAATTCATTTCCTTTTTTTCTAATGGCTTCCATCAATGCCAGTATTAAGGACCATAGAAAGAATAAAAAATTCCCTGTCCTTCAAGGGGGTTTTCTTTTTTATTTTATTTATGAACATATTAGAACTTTGCCCTCCCCTTCCTCTAGGGTTCTTGATGGGTCAAGTGCATCAGAGGAAGAAGGGTATGTGAGCCTCTCCTTTGATGAAGAGGAGTGGAATACTGGTATGGAGGAGTCACAGTTGAGGTATGAGTCCTCCCTTAAGTTGGACCATAAAAATAAGAAGGGTAGAGCATCCCTTGCTTCTATCTCAAACTCTGAGTCCCAACCTTCTGGCGATTCCTTACCAGATAAGATTGTCCAGGCTCCTCCTCACAATGATAGACCTCCTTTCCTGAATGAACTCAATGCCAATTCATTATTCCTTAGCTTAGATAGGGAGAACCTGAATGATATTCTGGCCATTGACCGTGATGTTGCGGTAGATAATTTTAGAATGTTCAAATGGGCTTTTCATGAGATCAAGGACATCAACATCAAAGTCTGTGTAATTAATAGTAGACAAGAGAATCAGGTTACGAAATAATGGACAATGGATCAAAGAAAATCAATCGTGGACACTATGTAGAAAATTGTTGCCATGGTTAGTGACACATGTGAAGAAAGATTATGATAGCAGAATCTCTTGCCTGGAAGACAAACTCAAAAAAGAGTTTGAAGGCAGATTGAGTCAGGTGGAGAACAAATTTCAGAAAGTCAATGAGAACCTGATTTCTTTAGTTACCTGTAATCACAAAGTGGTGAAGAACTTTGTTGAAAGCATAAACACCATGGTAGGAAAGATGGAATCTCTTCATCAAGAAGGAGCTCAGATGGATGTGGAAATTATGGTGAAAAAACATGATGAGATGGTTGGCCCTTGTAAAAGAACCAGAGCTAATTTGAAGAAGAAATCTACCAATCGAGATATTCAGGAGCTGAAAAAAATTGCCCTAAACATGAAACAATTGGAAACTGAGGCCGCAGAGGCCCTTAAAGAATTTGCATTAGTTTATTTCCTTTTGTTGTCATTGTAGTTGGTTTTTGGCTTTTCGCTGGTCTTTTGCTGACTTTGGGTTGCCATTTTTTGGGTTTCTCTTTAGGCAACTTTTTGTTGTAGTTTTTTGTTAAAGGGTTCTAGATCCCTTCAAAACCTTTTGTTCAGTAATAAAAACTAAGAGTCAAGGGTTGAGACTATCCATTTTGCCAAATTCACCCAAGACAAAGTCTCAATCTCATCTCCCATGATGTCACAGCGTAATCTCATCTCTTATGATGTCATAGCTTTATACTTACAAGACAGTACTTCTAAATACTATATACCCTACATATCATAAGATCTACATTAGCATTTACTCCTTTAAAATAAAACTCAAAAATCTTTTATAAAATCTAATTCATTGTAGAAATAAATATATTAATTTGTTAGGATCTTCATATTCAATTTTCTAACCTAAAATTTTAAAGCACATGTCGAACCCTCCTCCAAATCCCAACAACTAAATAATTTAATTCCAACTTTATATCTTTTCCATACCTAACTTGACTTCAGTTATTTGCAGGCATTTATATAAACTTGAAATTTAAGATGTGCTATACTACTATTCCAAATTTTGGAGTATTGAGAGGAGAGCAGTCAAGTGTATTGAGTATAAACAGGAATCTTTTTGCAGCGTGGATTTACATGACAGAAGCCACTGATTGTGCCGTCCTCCAATTGAATTGCTTCAATTCTCAATCAAGATAATTATAAAATGACAGGTGTGTACAATAATTCGAACATATTATTTTGGCTGCAGCTGCGCCACATGACAAATATTTCAATTCATGACGGTGATATGACTTGGACTCCGTTGCGTGCGGGTGCAATTCACGATTAAATTCACTCTCTTTTTGCCTACGACGTGCGGCTTTAATAGCCTGGTTGAAGCAAGCGCCACATGTTTTTTCTATTTATATGTCTGAAAACATTTTAAAAACGATCAATGATATAAGTATAAAATTCTAGTTTAAAAGTGAAAAATGAAAATCCATATGATTTTTATAGATTTTGAGCCATTTATAAAAGCGATTATCTTAATTTTATTTGAGCCTATGGTTTTATAGAAGTAAATATTTTCTATTATTAAGTGTGTAGATTATCATTTTTATAAAATAATATTATACATTTTTTACCTCAGAATCCAAATAGGTCAAAGTTTAGAGAAGAAAACATAGAAAGCAAGGGCAAAAGGTAAAAGAGAGGGATCTTGGCCATACAACTTTGCCCATATATCAGTAGGGGTCTGTATCTGTTGGAGGATCCAACCCATCATTATTTTCTTCATTTCATTTTTCTTCCTCAATAGCATGAGCTATTGAAATGGCAAGAGTTAGTTGAGGAAACTATCTAGAGGCATACCAACTTGAAGCACCACCTATAGGCCACCAACAAGTTCCTCCAACAGGTACTATAAGGCAAGAAACAACAAGCAAACTATGGCCAACCCTATTAGCCATGTTCTGTTAGGAATCGAGAAGGACAACAGAGGGAGGGGGAGGGGTGAATCAGTTGTAAACCAGTTATATATAAATTATATCCCAAATGCAAATTATTCCAACTTAAAATTAGTGCTGGTAAACCAAACTTAAATGTCGTTAAAATAGATTAACAATTATAGCAGTACTGGTATAAGTTAATGCATGAAACAGAAAGAGAAATAACATCCACAACACATGACACAGAGGTTTTGACGTGGAAACCTGGTAGGGGAAAAACCTCAATGGGATTTATGACCCACAATATTCACTCACTAGCCAATATGAATAAATATTACTTGTACAATGGGGGCCTGCACATGCAAGAAGACCAATAGCCTAGAGCTCACTGCTCAACAACAAAATGGAGTCCCACTGACTACACAATTGGATGGTTAAATCCAATAACAATGTACTGCTCAAAATAGCATCTGCAATGCTGGATTCAGTACCGATTTAAGCTCTATCAGATACCTCTGCCATAAACCTTTCTTCGCTTTGCTCAGCTCTTATTCGCACATAGGATAATTACATCAAAGTGCATATACAGTTCATTCGCTATCATAACCTATCATATTTCATATATCGCTTCCTTACATTACCTAATTACATTTCAAAAATGACCTACAAGATATCATACATATATGAGTCTTTACAATACATCATGTTGGCTATACAAATATAATTATAATATAAAACAATATTATTTCAAGTCAGCTTAGAGTGCCGGTAAAAAATATTGCTGGTGTAACTAGATGCCGGTGTGAATAACCTTTGTTGTAAATATCGGTGCTGGTATGTGATGTCTATTGCCGGTATAGCCTGTGAACCATGTTACCAGTTGGTTGCCATCAATGACAACATCAACTGTTCTCATATGAGTGTATAATGCCAACATGTTCACCACTTGCAACTAGGGAAGAATATTGGGAGCAAGACTTTTAGATACCATGAGTAGAAAGGCTCCTTCTAGACTAATGCTTGTGAGGAGGCAAGTGAATTTTGGAAGAAGAGAAAGACAAAGAAACTCTCACCACTACACATGGGGCATTGCCCCGGTGGTTGAAGAGCACCTATGGAATTTCCCTAGTGGTTAAAGAGCACCTATAAATGTGTCAGCTCCAATGCAACTTCATTAACTTGTACCTAAATCTACAATAAAATATTGGAACGAATCATTACTTTAGAAAAATAAAAAAATAAAACATGTTGATCAATATAATAATTGACAATAATAGTCAACTTTTAATCTTTCCATATGGTGAAGAGAATATCCACCCTAAAAGCATACTAAATATGGTTGAAATTGTGAAGGATGTGAGGTGAATCCCCAAGAAGAACCATATTCCACGAAATGGGTTCTAGTCCAAATAGCTTGAAGAGTAGATCCAAGTTTAGAGACTCTACACTAAAAGATAAAATTGAAACTACCCATACAATGGGCAATGAGGATCAAGAACACTTAAGTGAAGTAGCCTTGACCTAATATGAAGGGCTTGGATATTAATACAATAGGAAAAGTGGGTCATTTTGGGCTCCAAAGTAGCTAATTGATATCAAATCTACATTGCCAAACCAAATTAGTGCAAATTCTACCACTAATTCAATGTGGGAACCATAGACAAGTGGGGAGAAAACCTATGGTATCCCTACAGGGGTTTGTAGTTCTTGAAAGTGGTGTTTGGATGCCATTTCCATCTTCACACAAGGACCTAGAATAATTGATAGCAATTTTGTGAATCATATAAGCCAAAATTGCCTACAAGATTAAGTCAAAAGTTTCATGATCTTTACTGGACTATTTATTTTCTATCTATAGTATAAATATGTGACAAAACTGAATATTATAAGGACATGTGGTTGTACAACAATTTGACCCTGTACAAATACTAGTTCCTCTCCTCTAATTGGTGTTTCATCACATGCGATACAATATATATATATATATATATATATATATATATATATATATATATATATATATATATATATATATAATGATTAAAAATCAAATTCTAACGTAAATTAATGTACTATCTACAATGCATCTTTATATTTAATTGTTGATGATTATATATTTGTATATCGATAATGGAAGAATGATATTTATTGATAATTATAGTTGTGTATGATCTAGATGCACTAACTGTTAAGTAGATCATTCATTGTCGTGAAAAATGTATTCATCTGAATCATTACCCATGAAATATATATCAATAAATTTGACTCAAAAACTATATAATTAAATCTTAATAAAAATATCATAATAAGATTCTTATTGTTTTACAATCTTTAAATCTTTTATGATAATGAAAAAATATAAATATCGAACTTGAATCTTGATGTTATGTAGAAGTAAAGTTGTCAAAATTTGAATCTATGGGTATGATAGATGAGTCACAATATGAAGTGAGTAGATACACGCTCCTTCACCATCTTATCACTCCTGCTGTCCCATCTCCAAAACGTTCTGGAACATCACCATTCATTCATACTTCACATGGTGCCTCTAGAAGGAAGCAAGCAAAGCACGTGTAGGCAAACATTTCTGCACTCCCCCAAAAATTTAAATGTATTTATCTGCATGCATTCTAGAAAGTTGAAAAGTGCAAAGAAAATTGAATAACTTGGGAGTGTAAGAAATAAGAGGAAGAAGGATAGTTGTAAACGGCATTGACGTTTTGAAACGGCTAAATTTTATCACAGACATTTTGAACAAATCACTTAAGTAGATTGAGATTGAATAGACCTTCAATGCCTACATTTGATATAGTTTTCGAACTAAGATAACAAAAATTCATCTATTTAAAATAAACTGACAGCAGTAAATTAATATGGAGCGATCAGTAGTCAATGTAGAGTTTGATATTTTTCATTGAGTGAGGTAGTAAGTATGTATATAAATTCAAAACAATGGACAACTCTGTTTTGAACTCTTACTTTGGCAATTGCATGATTCTAGATGCTCTTGAAAATCTTCTAGAAGTATATTATATGTAGATAGGTTTTTTCATTATTTTCTACTACAAAGTTACTTCATGATTTTGTTGCTATGTATCTTTAGTTTGGATATTTTTTTGTTTTTTTTGTTTTTTTTTAATAATTTTCAATGTAATTGATGATTTCATATTTTCTTGTTTGTTGTCTATTGTAGTTTCTGATATAAATTTAGTTTTATTATGAATAAAAATATTTCAAGTTATAATTTTAATTTTTTTATTAAATATGTTGATTTAATATATTTATGTTTTAAATAGAATTTCATAAATATATTTATTTAAAAGATGTTAAGAGATATAGTCTTAAGATTTTTTTTTATGAAATTTATTATGAAAGATAGTTATTTTTACACTTATTTTAGATAGATGTATTCTAGATATTGTACTTAAAATATCTATACTAATTTAAATTATATATTATTTATGTTAATCTTGAGTGAATAGTTCACATTTTTCTTATTGAATAAGACATCACTAGTAATATCTTTATTATTATACTACGTCACTAACATAATATTTATATTAAATGTAATTGATTTGATGTATAGTCAATGGATCAACATACTAACAAGTTATGCAAGAGAGGTATGTCTATTCCTAATAGATGCTTCTTGTGTAAGGAGAATGTTGAAGATGTTATGCACTTGCTACTCCATTGTTCCTTTTCAAGAGATATTTGGGCCCATTTTTTTACCTTTTAAGGAGTCATGTGGTATTTCCCCCTGAGCCTTTTGGATTGTTGGTCCCAGTGGAGATGTCCCTCAGATAACCCCTCACTTAAAGTTTTATGGAGCTTCATGCTACTCCATGTGGCTTGGGGCATCTGGAAGGAAAGAAACAATAGTATCTTTAGGGACAAAGAGTCTTTTGTTCTTTTTGATGCTCGTAGGATCCAGAATGCTATTAAGGAGAAGTTTGCTTCTTGTTGTCCATCTCGTAGGCTTGACCCTGCTATTCCTACCCTGGACCAAGATTGGGAAATTATTAACAAATGTTAGATCAGGTAGGATATATTGACCAAGCCTACTATTAAGATAAAACAAACAAGACATAATGTTGTTTGGGTTGCTCCTTCAAGGGGGTGGATCAAATCAATGTTGATGGGGCGGCTAAAGGTAATACTAGGTCGACTGGTTGTGGGGAAATTGCAGATGTTCACAATGGTAGGCTTGTCTTGATAGTGGCACTCCCACTGGGTACCCAAACAAACCATTTTGCTAAGGCAAATGCTACCTACATTGGGTTACAAATGGCTGTCCCATAGGGTTTTAAAAAAGTTTGCCTTGAGAGTGATTTGCTAAGCATCATTAGATGTTTGAGTAGACAAATGGATCCCAGCTAGACTATCAAGTATTTAATTCAAGAATGCCATACCATGATAACTAAATTCGATGAATTTAAAATTTTTTGTGTGTATCAGGAAGGTAATATGTCGGCCAACTACGTGGTGAACCTAAGCATGGCATATGCAAACACAAGATGGTGGACAACAAAGGAAAAATTCCTCGTTCACTTGTGTGAACTGATAAGAAAGGATGCCAATAATCTTGCCCAATTATCACATTTTAATGATGACAACTTGCCAAGTATGTAAAGGCCTTTTGTGGGATCTGTGGCGAGGATTCAATGCCAAGGTTTCTAGAGTTTTCTTCACTATCTGGTTTTTTACTTCCTGGTTCAAGTTTGGTGGCCATATCGAAATTTGCAGAGGAAGCATTTTCATGGGGGGATATAAAAATAGGATGGAACCTTGTTCCTATGGTAAATAAAAAAAGAACAAGGAATTGTGTGTGGAGATTACAAATGGTGGTGTTGCACCCTATCTCAAGAAACTTAATGGCCAAGACCCAAAAATGACAAAAGATTTTTTTAATGGCTAGTACAAATGCATCCTTACGGCTTTTAGGGCTGAATTCAGAATTGACGAGGCCTTCATTGTTGAGATCATGGGTTTGCAAATGGTTGGAAAGAATTTCTACAGGGAGAGAAAAGCAATAGAGAAATCCCTCTTGAGATTTTTCGACAAGCAAAGTGAAAGAGACAGAGTGTGAAAAATGGCAAATGGAGGCTATAACAGGAAATACTTGTTGTCACTTTGGGCGGACATGGCTAAATTCATTATGAGGTACATAACTCTAGACAACAACTTTACTAGTATTTTTTCTTACCACTTTATGATCTTGAACCACTTTAGGAATGATAGAAGAATCTTGTTGCCCTTTTATTTGATTTCATCACTAGAGCATAGTTTAGTGAATCATGCCATAAAAGTGACAACCCTGATCTACAAGAGGGTTTAATAGTACTCATTATGGAATATGATAAATGCCATAGGGTTAAACCCTCCCCTATAGTGAAAACCCCCAAATCGTCCACTGGCCCTAACGTGCAAGTTGGATGGGGGTGGTATAGTTATGGATTGGTAGGACCTCAAGGTACCAAAGGACCCAAACTATTGTCCCTCTAAGGAAGAGGGCCCTCCACAAAATATCACACCTAGCACTAGTAGTAGAAAAAGAAACAAACACCCTAGATTGGCTACTAGTAAAATTAAAACTCCTACCCCCAAGTCACAGGGTTTGGCCTCGTCGAATCCAAAAAAGTTAAAATTGGAAAAAAACAAGGGAAGCTAAGGAAAGGGAAGAGGAAAGAATTAAACTTGACATCCCCCACAATGTTGACCAGGTGGACCTAGAAGATAACAAAAAAGACATGGATTTTGAGGTGCTCTTGACAAATTCTACCAATAGCCAGGAAAAATGCTTTCTCTAGGTCAACAATGAAATTAACATGTTGAAGGAAGGCATTAAGGGTATTATTGATACCTTCACTGAGAATCCCATGCCAGACAAAACTGATATGCTTCTTTGAATGACCCATAAGCTTATTGAAGATGCTAATGTCATGAAAAAGGATCACGAGTCTAGGATAGGGCAGTTGGATAAGAACCTAGAAGAGATTAAGGGTAACCTAAGGAAATTGGTTGAGATTAGCAAGGAAGCCATGAGAAACAATTATGAGGGTCACAAAAAGGTCAATGAGATGATGTCTATCCATAGAACCCCGTCTATCTCTAGTGTCCCACCATTAGATGTTAAACAGAAGAAAAAAATTCTGGAACTACGCTCGCAAGGAGCGGGACCACAAGTTACTACGGGGCCCTTTACCAGAACAAGGAGCAAGAATCAAGAGAGGAGTTCAACGAGATTTATCATGGAAGAGCTCGAGGAAATTAACAAGAATATGATCCAGAAGAACTTTGAGCTAATGCACTCTCTGGTTTAATTTTCTCTTTTTGTGTTGTTCTTAGTTTAGGTTTTTTGTTGGTTTTTGTTCTAGGTGGGCTCAACCCTATTTCTGTGGTTGTTTTGCTGTTGGTTTTGGATTGGTTAGCAACTCTTTCATCTTTCTTAATTTTTTGTTTGGATTTGGGTTTTAGGGCCCTGTAAAATCCGTTTATCTTAATAAAAACATACTAACAAGTTATTCTTTGAAATTGTACATTTTTTTAAGTTTATACTATGATGAATTCTATATAGATGTAAGGTTTAGGGTTGTGTTCTTTGTCATATTAATTAAGTTAAAATTGTAATAGATTTTTTGTCATTATGTTATTCAAATCATTACAGATAAAAATGATCAATTTCAAGTAAACAATTATCTTAGCTATATTTGACATTCATAGCTTTTATATTTATTCATATCTAATAAAATTGTTATTTTAATAGTTACAAAATATAGAAGACCAATCAATTAGGTATAATAGATAGTCATTTAAGATTTGTGAAACTTGTGTAAGAGATTACATAAATCTAGTATCCCAAATGTATGTATTTGTAAAATGACATTTATCAAAGATTAATTAGTTCCATGGTCAAAAGTAGTTTTTCCCTCTTTTAAAATAGTTTGACTTTTTATCACATTTATACATGAATGGAATGTGATTGGTGGAATGGCAAGCTTTCTTTCTTCTAAGCAATATGTTGTGTTCCTTAGCCATTTTTTTATAAGTATAAATATTTTGTTAATTCTTTTCATTTTGAGTGTTGTTGGCCAATTTCAATCTTTGGATTGTCTTATTATATTTACCATTTCTTTATATTTTGATGAGAAACATCCATTTATATTTTCCACATTTTGTATAGGATTTATGTATCCTTTTAAACCCACTTTTTATCCTCAATTAAACTTAATAAATCTTTTATTTTTATTTTTATAGAGATTGTCATCCACAAAAGACTTTAAGCTATCTAATACGAGAGCACAAATCTTTAGGCTGAAACCTCTTCAACTAAGAGCCAAGGGTTGAGACTATCCATTCTACCAAACTCACCCAAGATGAAGTCTCATTGTCATCTCTTATAATGTCACAACCTTGTACTTATCAAGACTGATCTCTAATGAATTTATTAAAAACCATTCAACTTCATTAGTAAATCAAAAACCTATTGATACAACAAAAACATCTTTAAATATGATATTACTTCAAAATACTATATACCCTGCATATCATAAGATCTACATTAACTTTTACTCCCTTAATATAAAACTCAAAAATCTTGTATAGAACCTAATTCATTGTAAAAATAAATATATAAATTTGTTAAGATCTTCATATTTAATTTTCTAACCTAAACTTATAAAAGATGTGCTATACTTATCATCCTAATCAACAGTTGAAGCTGGTGAAAGTAAACTACTATTCCGAATTTTGGAGTATTGAGAGCAGTCAAGTGTATTATTGAGTATAAAAGAGAAATCTTTTTGGAGAAGCCGCAGGAACAGCCACTGATTGTGCCGTCTTCCAATTGAATTGCTTCAATTCTCATTCAACATAATCATAAAATGCCAGCTGTGTACGATAATTCAAACATATTATTATTTTTGTATTTGTGGAAACTGTTTCAATTCATGACGGTGATTTGACTTGGTCTGCGTTGCAATTCACAATTAAATTCAGCCACTTTTTGCCTGGTTGACGTGCGGGTTTAATAGCCTGGTTGAAGCAACCGCCACATGTTTTTTTATTTGTATGTCTGAAAACATGATAAAAACACTAAATGATATTAGTATAAAATTCAAATTTAAAACTAACTAGCAATGGCATCATGGTGTGCAATGGGTATGTCAAAGAAGTATGGAAGGTTGATTTAAAAACAAAAACAAAATAAAAATAGTCTATTTTTGCATACATTTGTGTAAAAGTGATTGCTTGGAATAAATTATGCATCCACCTATACAGATTCAAACATAAATTAAATAAAACATTTGAATTGGGAAGACAATTAGACTCCATTACCAACAAGCTCATGTTATGTTTGTAATAAGGAGAGATGGAAAGAGAGTGAGAGAGAGTGAGAGAGAGAGAGAGAGAGAGAGAGAGAGAGAGAGAGAGAGAGAGAGAGAGAGAGAGAGAGAGAGAGAAGATCATTACTAGAGTAAATATGTTTCTCAAATACCAAACAAGTAAATCTAAAAGTGTAGATCATCAAGAGAAAATGAAACAACCTAGGTACATGAACATAGAGGATCTGGGAAGTCATGCTTGCAAATTTTTTAATTTGAGATGGATAGCACTAATGATTGAGAAAAAGAATTAACAAAATGCATCTAAGCTTGAAGATATCACAACTCATCATAATACTTAGTTTTATATGAGTGCTACTAGAGAATGATACTTCATTTTATTTGAGAATTATTGAATGGGGAAGAAAATGGAAAAATGTTACCCTAATAAAATATTGTGTGCTATATACTATTGAAGAATCACTCTATATTGATGAGGTATTGGACTTCTTCAGTGTATTCTTTGGATTCCAAACACATGCATATGTTAATTCAATCGAGCTTATAGCCTGCTCAACTCAAAAAATAACAAATGAAATCAAACTTAAACATATTTGTTAGATATGCAGGCCTTGAATGATGTGATAGTCAATATTTGTATGCCCAAGAGACATGGAAGTTCAAATACCTAGGAAATCTCAGTCTATTTTTTAATATACAAATTGTGTAATACATGAGATCAATTGATAGGCCATTTAGCAAATAATGTTTTTGGGCAACAAAAGTCTCAATGGAGAAGTGATAGATAGATTAAAGAGTGATAGAGAGGAAGAGGGAGAAGGGGGGGCAGAGGGAGGGATAGAGAGAGATAGATAGAATATGGGATAGAGTGATTAAGAGATAGAGATATAAAGAGATATAGAGAGAGTTGTAGAGGTAAAGAGATACAAAGAGAGGGACAAATAGAGAGAAGTAAAGGTAGACAAGTAGAGATGGAAAGAAAGAAGGGTGATAGAGAGAGGGAGATATATATGGGAAGAAAAAGGAGAGAGAGAGAGAGAGAGAGAGAGAGAGAGAGAGAGAGAGAGAGAGAGAGAGAGAGAGAGAGAGAGAGAGAGAGAGAGAGAGAGAGAGTTGGGAAGAAAAGGAAGAGAAAATTAGAGATAGAGAGATAGATAAAGGAGAAGGGAGGAGAGATGGTGTATGGATATATGTAGGGGAGATAGAGAGATGGAGGAAGAGAAAGGGAGAGAGATGGGTAGAAGAGGATAGGTAGAGGGAGAGAAAGAAGAGGAGGGAAAGAGGGAGAGATATAGGTAGAGAGGGGGAGATAATTCAATATATAAAGAGGGAGAGGGAGACAGGGAGAGAGATATATGTATCTAGAGGGAGGGGGAAAGAGAATATGGAGGTAAAAATGAAAATAAGGAAATAGAGAAAGAGGGAGAGAAATAAATTGAGAGATATAGATAGATATAGGGAGAGATAAAAATTGAGAGATAGAGAGATATGAAGGAAGAGGGGGGTTAGATATAAAGAGATATAAATGGTTAGATGGAGTTAAAGAGAGATAGAGATGTAAGGAGATATAGAGAGGGGGGATAAGAAGAGTGGGATATAGAGATAGATAGAGACACAAACAAACATAGAGTAGAGATAGAAAAATAGAGATAAAAAGAGGGATAGATAAAGTAGAATAGAGAGATTTATGGGAAGAGAAAGAGAGAAATAGAGATATCAAGGAATAAATAGAGAGAGAGAGAGGTAGAGATAGAGATATATAGATGGATGAATAATAAGGGAGCGAGGGATAGGGAGAGATAGAGAGGGAGGGAGAAAAAGATATATATATATATATATATATATATAGAGAGAGAGAGAGAGAGAGAGAGAGATAGAGAGAGATGATGTTGAGAGAAGGAGAGATAGGTAGAGAGCTTAATATATAAGGAGGGATAGAGAGATGGAGAGGGATATATATATATATAGAGAGAGAGAGAGAGGGATAGATAGTGATAGAAAGAGGAAAAAATAGAGAGATAGATATAGTGTGAACAATAGAGTGGAGAGAGAGAGATTTATCTTTATTTATATCTATGCCTCTCCTTAATTTGTGCAAAAATATATATCCATTGATAAGTTATAATTTGATATTCCTACTTATTGTAGCAATCACAAACCTCATCAATTTGATCTGCAAATATAGGGAAATCCCATTTCCTTGAATAATTCATAGGTGATAAGGGAGGGGAGCCAAAAGGAGGGGTGGAAGGGGTACCCGCTTTGTTAACATGGCTATTTGGGTGTTTGCATTTTGGCATTAAGTTGTCATTGATGTCAATCAGTTTGGCAAGGTCACCAGTAAGTAAGAAGGGGTGACCGATATGATGGAAATACACATGAGAGTGAGCAGAGAAAAGGAATGCTTATTAGTAAGGCATAAACCGGGATGAAGGTTGCGTGTGTGTTAGCATGTTGAGTGACAACCGGTAGAGAAATAAACCGGTCTGGAGGTTAGCTTCTTGTTTATGATGAAGAGGTAGAATGTTAAAGTAATCACAATCCATTGGAGGTGAAGATGTGCTGCTGGTGTAGTGTACACTACTAGTTAGCAGAAGGAGTAGGTCTCACCATTAAAGGCATGTACCGGTATGAGTTTGTTGAATGTTCAAGTATGAACCGACTATGTGTCGGTGAGCTAAGTGATTGACCATTGTGATGACATGTGGAGCTGAGGTGGCAAACATGCAGAGGTCGGTGAAGCCTCCATCGATATGGTTGTTGAAACAACCACAAACCACGGGATTGTAACTGACTTATGTCGCTCGAGGAAGAAAGAACAACAGAGGAAGATCAGGGAGTAGTTGGCACCTCGATCAATGAAAATGAAATCAAATTGCAAGAAGACCTCGAAAAGGAAACAATTGAGCGCTTTATGAGTTGACAGATTTCAAGGTAGAAAATCATGTACGAGATTGCTATCTTTAGCAAGTATGCATTGGATAATGGAAAACGTGTATAGATGCTTTCCTGGAGTACAGGTGATTGATCCAAGATAGACTGGATCGGATCTCATGAAGATTGTGTCGGGTAAAGGAAACCCTAACAGCTTAGTGTTTGAATGCATTCTTGGTGGGAAACCATGGTGATAAATAGATGAGCTTGAAACAGAGCAAGCTGATGCTAAAGAGAAGAAAAAGAGAGAAGAGAGCTTAAGTGAAAAAGAGGATTATTTTTCCTTAGAATTTATTCCAAGAAAGTTGTAGAGTAAGTGAGCAAGAAAACCATTGAGAGGGTTTAACTGGCAGTGATTGAGTACTGGTATAACTGTAGTACAACAATTAAGAAAACTGGTGAGGTGTGGTAGAGAAAGACAACATCCAAGTGTGACACAATGTGTTGTGAGACTCTGAGAGAGAGAGAGAGAGAGAGATAATAGAGGCCAAGAATCAGAGAGAGTAATCTCAGAACCGGTAGTGTGAGATTCAGTGGAGGAGAAAAGATTGTCAACCGACAGTAAGACATTTGATCAAGAGTTGTAGAATTCATTTGCAACAACAAGCCTTAACTGTATCTAAATTGTATTTCAATATACATTGCCAAGTTAGAGCTTGGTGCACGGGTTGGTGCTCCTTGGGTTGGTGCCCTGAAATAGAAGGGGTTGGTGCCCAGAAATAGAAGGGGTTGGTGCTCCTTGGGTTGGTGCCCTAAATCTTTGTAATCCAGTGTTTTAAAACTAATTGTATCATTTGATTGCGGGTAAGGCTTCCCACTATGGTTTTTCCCCTTATAGGGTTTCCACATACAAATATTTGTGTTATGTGTTGTGGATGTTATTGTCTTTCTGTTTCATGCATTAATCTTTACCGACACTGTAATAAACTAATAAAACTGTCTACTGACATAAAGTTTGGTTTACCAACATTAAGCATTAAGTTTTGGTTAAGTTAATTTTGGTTTGAATTTATTGGACAACTGATTCACCCCCCCTCTCAGTTGTCTCTGGGACCTAACACCAGTCACACCAGCATCATCTGAGAATTCCATAGTGACTGAAGAAAAACAACAAGTGAAAACACCTCGATATGTAAGATTGAATCACTTTGAAAATCAGATAATTGGGAACAAATATCAAGGAGTTATGACTAGAGGAAGACTGGCAAATGAAGAGGTATGTCTTATTTCTCAAATTGAAGCAACATCAATTAATGAGGCATGTGTAAGGGATATTCACAAAAAGAAGGAATTGATTATAATGAAACCTTTGCACCGGTAGCTAGAATTGAGGTAGTCAGATTATTCTTAGCTTTTACAGCACACAAGAACTATAAAGTATATCAAATGGATGTTAAATGTGCATTTCTGAATGGTGATCTAGAAGAAGTTTACATTGAACAACCTAATGGATTTTATTTGACAGATGACAAAGATATGGTTTGCAGGTTAAGGAAAGATTTATATGGATTGAAGCAAGCTCCTAGAGCTTGGTATGCTAGATTGGACAAATATCTTTTGAAGATTGGTTTTACTAAAGGTAATGCTGACAATAATCTATATTACAAAGTGACTAATGATGACATCTTGGTTATTGAAGTTTTTGTTGATGATATAATCTTTGGAGGAGAAGATGGATTGCGTAAAGACTTTTCTAATAAGATGCAGGAAGAATTTGAAATATCTATGATTGGAGAGATAAAATTCTTTTTAGGATTGCAGATCTCACAGACTGATAAAGGTATATTCATAAATCAATCAAATTACTTGAAGGAATTAATAAAGAAATTTTCCATGGAAAACTCTAAACCGGTAAGCACACCTATGACTACAACTGATAAATTATCTTTGAAGGATGAATCAACGCTTGTTAATCTGACTAGGTACAAGTCTATGTGTAAAGCGGAAAATCGATTGAACCCTAGTTGCTCTCCCCTCTTCCAACTCTGAGGAGAGAGAAGGGAGGTCACTAGGGTTGGCGGTTTTCACTTAGGGGAGACTTTACATTCAAAAGAGGGGTTGAAACCCACAAGATCCAATCCCACACAATGTAAGATTGGATTCTAAATGTTTTTCAAGCGTTAAGACAACAAGGCTACCCTCTTTTGTAAAGAATGTAGATAGAATGATTAAGCTAGGAATACATAGAAAGTGAGAAAGATTTGCTTATAAACTGAGATAGGGATATAGGATGAACCTACGGACCTGGAATTAGCAGTAAAATGTCGATATGGCGCTGTCCTGCAAATTTGAGCAAAAGTTGACAGGACGATGGCGCCCGGCGTGCACACGGTCCTCCGAAAAATCCACGAAACGAAGGGAGATCTGTTCGTCTCTGCACAAGGATTCCAGATCTTCAATTTCAGCCGCGTACCTGCAACCTACACACAGAAAAGCAAAGTCGATTAGGGGGTTAGGGATTAGGGGTTTGCCTTTAGGTCAAACCCCGGTTTTGGAATTAACCAAGAAATGAGAAATGCTGTAAATGTAAATGATTGTAATGTAAAACAAGTACTAATACCTTGTTGTAAGGATGTTTGTATCCTTATGTGCGAAGGTATAGATGTTGTTGTTTGTTGTATGTTGTATGTTGTAGTATGTAATCTCCTCTTCAATGGTTGAATCGTTGTCTTGAATGCAACACTTAGCCTTGAATTGAGACTTAGAATGATCAATTGCTTGAAGGAATGCTTGAATGCTTGAATGCTTGAATGTTTGCGTATCGTTTTCACCTTTTTCTCATCCATCCAAATGAGAGAGGAAAATGTAGTTTATATACTTGCCAATTAGGGTTAATAGACTGATTTTCCCGACCTTAGGCCGACCAGGAAATGTTATTTTCCATTTTGCAAACAAAAATACCCGAAGTCCCATAGGAGACCGGGCCCAAAATAGGGCCAGGGACCAGGGCGCTGGGCGCTCTTGTCCCACCTCCCGAGACAGCAGGGTGCAAGGAGGATCAGGCCAGGGTGCAAGAAAATGCAGTTTTTGGTGTCGTGAGCAAGTTTCGGGGTCTCCATTTAGGTTCCGTGTTTGGTCGCCATCGTGAAGACTGAAATGAAGTCGAAATTGCAAGTGTTGCAATTTTAGGACGCTACATTTAGCCCCCACTTTAGTGGGAGTATAGGCGTACGCTCATACTTCCGGTAAAGTACAAGGAAACAACATTGAAAGACTTTCACCACATCAAGGAGGCAAGATACACCAAGCCCCCAGTGGACTAAGGATCTTACGACTTCGATTGACAAAGTAAAAGGGAAGATCACGAGGGAGAACCATGACTGTCAGTAGTAAGGTTCCCTCACTATGAGTCATGCAAGAGAAATACCAAAAATTTTCAAGGCAAAGCTAAGTTCGCCAAGAAATTTTCAAGTATCCTGAAGGGATAGACAGGGTGTATGACCCCCTATGTTAAAGCGATCGCACACGCCTCAACGGGGGTGATTGCTTTAACATAGTGATACACATAAGAAATGAGAAGGGAAAGGAGCACGTTATCACAAAGATTTAGCCCCCAAGTGTGAGATAAACCCAAGGATAATAGACACAAAACACAAAGCACAAGGTGACTTCGCTTTCCTCGGGGTCAGTATGCTGTATGATAAGTCATGTATATATATCATATGTATGTATGCATAATTGTTCTTCATTCTCCAATCAAGGAAGGTCACCTAGAAGAAGGGAACACATGTGTCTTTTGAGTCAACATGAGAGAGACCAAAAGAGATCTCAATGCTTTGCATCGTCCTCAAGTAGACAACACTAAGGACAACAAATAGAAGAATGAGAATAACATATAGAAGAAGTAACAAAAGAGAGGAGGAGAGAATCTGCTATGCTAATGAAACTAGTCTAGCACATCATCCACCCCCTGATCTTGCTGATCAATGTTTCAGGACGGCAGGGAACACGCTAGAGGAGGAACATCCAACACAGCAGATGGAGCTATCACAAAATCCAAACAAGGGCTATGTTCATGTTCCGAGCCACGTTGTTCTTGTCTAGGAGCTAGGATAAGTGCTTTAGAAAATTCGTTAGATAAATGGTTATCAATATCAACAAGTTCATATTCACTATCAGAAGCAAGAGGAGTAACATGTTCATCATGAATAACATTTTCATCTATAGCATCATCAAGATTTATAAAAATAGGATCTTTAACTTGCATAGGATCAAGATCATCATGCATCTTATGTTTAGGAGATTTTGGAGAAAATGGAATAATTCTTGTTGAAGGTGTTTTTGGAGATTGCAAAGTTTGAGAAGCAGCTGCTTGAGCTCTAAGACGATGCTTTCATCGACGTTCACGTGCAGAACGATTTCGTCTAGTATTAGTAGGAAGTGGAGAAGATTGAGGAGGAGGAATGTTCTCATCCTTATCACTTGGGTGTTTAGGTTGTGGTCTCTTAGGCTAGATAATAGGAGAAGAGGAAGGTCTCCTCTCTCTATAAAAGGATGGAGGAGGAACTGCTCCATATAAAGGAGGAATTTTTGGTTTAGGAAGAAGACCAAGTCCATCATGACGAGGAGGTATAGGTCTACTTTTAGAAGGTTTATTAGGTATAGACATAGTCACATCCATAGGGATGGGTTGGGAATCTTCTTGAGGAAAGACATTAGTTTTATCTTTCAAAGGAAGAACTTCCTTCTCAAGAACGATCGGAATATCAAGTTTGGGTGTTCTAGGTTCACTTAGAGATAAGATCATATCTGTTTTCCACTTTTGATAAGATTTGAAAAGATGATCACTTCGCGAAGGAAGAGATTGGAATTGTTTAGGCCAAAAATAATCAATAGGAACGCTAGAAGTTCTTTCAGCTGGTTTAAAGAGACTATGATTGACAGTAACAACTTCACCATTATGGGGAAATTTCAAACATTTATGAATAGGAGAAGCAATAGCTTTCATGGAAGATAGCCAAGGATAGCCAAGCTTCACACAAAATTGTTCGGATGAAGGAATAATAGCAAAGTTTACATCAAGGGATTTGTTATGGACCTCAATAGGTAATGTAATAGAACCAATTGCAGGAGAAGAAAATGCATCAAATAATTTCACAATCACATCTGTTTTGTCATAGATCACTTGATTCAATTGCAAAGTAAAAAGAAATTCTTTGGTAATAACATTAACTATGCACGAAGGATCAATAAGCACTCCACGGCAAGGTGTATCCTTAACTTTTGCAACTATGTATAACGGACCATCAGGTGCCCTGATAGTTTCACTAGAATCAAATGTGATGGAAGGTTCTTTAGGGTTTTCTTGCTGCTCTACAAAGTTAATCACATTCAGAGTCATAGACACAAGACCATCAGATGATAAAGAAGAATCATTAGTCTCAATCGCATTAGAGGTATGGGAAGGTAATGGATCAGTAAAAATCTGAAGATTTTGGTTAGGAGGAGCTACAGATGTGTTGCCTTTATCATTCACTCCAGAAATAGAGATAGTATTATTATCAATCAAATCTTGAATTTTACCCTTTAAAGAAAAACATTTTTCAGTATCATGCCCAGGTTGACGATGAAATTGACAAAAAGATTTGTTATCAAAATAAGGTGAATTAATCTTTGCAGGATCAATTTGCCTTATAGGAGGAAGAGTAAGCACATTTTGTTCCAATAACTTATTCATAATACTATGCAATGATTCATTCAAAGGAGTATACTTTCTTTCTTTCTTGAAAAACTTAGAAATAGGAGGCACACCTGATGCTGCATTCACATTATTGTTGATGATGTTTTCATTTCATTGAATTTGATGGAATCTCTATTCGGTTTAAACTTTCCAAATGGTTGTTGACTGCTATCACTCTTATCACTCAGAGCCATAGGATGTGATTGTTCCATTTGACTCACAGTCAGTTGATAATTGTGAAGAGTTGCACACAACTGTTGGAAAGAAGTAAACTCAGAAAACAGAAGTTTGTCTCGAATATCTTTTTGTAAATTAGAAATAAAGATTCTTTGAATATCATTGTCAGGCACTGGAAAAGAAATTTGAGCATACAAATGCTTATATCTACCAATGAAATCAATCACTTTTTCTTTAACACCTTGTTTACAATGCATTAAATCAATCAAAGTAACTTTAGGACTTATATTGTTTTGAAATTGTTGAATGAAAGCATTTGCAAGTTGTTCAAAAGAAGTAATAGAATAAGAAGGCAACGAGCAATACCATTGTAGGGCTTTATCTCTTAATGTTCTAGTAAACAGTTTTGCAAGCAACCTTTGGTCATAAGCAAAATCAGTACATATTGTTTGAAAAGTCTTAACATGTGTTAGAGGATCACCTTTACCATTATAAAGTTCCAAATGCGGGATTTCAACATGTTTAGGAGGGATAGCTCGAACAATGTCAAGAGAAAGTGGGCTCACAACATCAAATGTGGGAACACTAAACTTAGATTGATTCATAGAGGCAATTTGTTGCTGTAAAGAAGAGACAGTTTGTGCAAGATTGTTAATGGTCGCTTCAGTCGAAGAGTTCATATTAGATGTGTTAGATTGAGATGGAGGTGTTATGTTATTGAAAGAAGGTAAAGAGTAAGGTGGCGGGACACTATGATAGTTAGTCATAGGAGAGGATTGGAAAGGAGGAACACTACAAGGAGGAATGGAATGGTTGAATGAATTGCCCCCTTGCGTCATGTTCATTTGTGGAGATGTAATAGGAACATTCATTGAAGGAATGAATGAAGAAGTCGGATTAAATGAAGGAAGAGGGTTAATTGAAGAAGTATTGCCCCCATGACTGGTAATCATAGGCAGAATGTCTTGTATAGAAGTAGCCATTATGTTTGATGTAAAGGTAGGTATGCTAGCAATAGAAGTTGTCAAAGGAATAGAATGATTGACTTGAGTGGGAGGTTGTGTATAGCCTAAATTTTCAGCACAACTCTTTATAGGCATCACATTCGAATCCACAATGTGTGCAATACCACACAAAATATCAATTCCATTCTTATCACTTTGAAGCATATGTTTTAGACCCTCAATTAAAGGAAGAGCTTGACTATCGGGGTATTCTTGAGACATCCATTGTCGAAAATCATCAAATTGGTTATCCAATTTCGAAAGTTGTTCTACAGAAACCTCATGGAGAGCTTCTTCATCATTAGGAGGATTAGAGGAATTACCCATGTCCTCGTTAAAAAGGCTATTCAAATTAGGTTCCATCTCCTCAGTAATTAAACCTTGGAAAGACTTAATTCTAAGGCTTCGTCTAATGGGAATAGTGTAAGTAGGGCTTATTGTTGTAAAACTCATGCACTAGAGAGGGAGAGAAGATTTTGAATTTAGAGGTAGCAAATTTCAGTAAAATCAGCCAATCTTCTAGATTTAAGCTGTTAAATGCAATCCCGACAATCTCCCGAAATTTCGAAAAAAATGTCAGGGACCGTGGCGCTCGGAGTGCACACGGTCCTCGCAACTTTTTTTGAAACTTGCAGGGATGAAAGTTATGATGATTTTAGAGTTAATCTGAAAAAATTGAGTGATTTTATGATCTGTAGATAGGCCAAATTAAAGTTGCAATCTCAAAATTGAACCCTACCCAGATTGTCATGCAAAATTTGAATTTTGAAAAAGAGAGGGAAACTAAAATTTTGAATTTTATGATTTTAGAGGGAATACAAAAAGCAATGCAAGTTTTGAAATTTAAAATTTGACTCAATTTCATGCAAAATTCAATTTTGAAAGCGGAAATCAAAGTTGTTGTAATTAAGCACTTAATTTCAAAAGTCACAAATTGCAAGAATTTGAGTAGAGCACTGAAATTTTGAATGAACATCAACACACTTTTCAGATTTAGGACAGTAGGAAACACAATTTTGACACAAAATTTCAATTTCAACAATTTTTGAATGATTAGAAGCCCTAAACCAAGCAATCACAAGACCAACTTTGACTGTAATTTTGAAAGTGTTAGATTTGATAAAATCAGCCAAAATTCTGGATTTTAGCAGGAAAATACAGTAAGATCTTGCTCCTGAAATTTTGAAAAAAATGTCGGGGACAATGGCGCTCGGAGTGCACACGGTCCTCGCAACTTTTTTCCAAATTTTCAGGGATGAAAGATTTTATGATTTTGTTGCGGAATCCAAAGTTACAGCTGATTTGGAGATGTTTTGATCAGTGAAATTGTCGGACAAAGGTTGAATCAAGAGGGTTTCAAAAATTAGGGTTTTGACACTTAACCACTTAATTTTAAAAATTAAAGCACAGATATGAATTGATAATTTGTAATAGAAGGGTAGATCTGAAACAAGCATTAATAATTAAACATTTCGCAAGCTCAATTACTAAAAA
This sequence comes from Cryptomeria japonica, assembly GCF_030272615.1. Lineage (NCBI taxonomy): Eukaryota > Viridiplantae > Streptophyta > Pinopsida > Cupressales > Cupressaceae > Cryptomeria > Cryptomeria japonica. The sequence continues at coordinate 800,728,049 of NC_081407.1, read as the reverse complement.
GAAAATTTTAGGGTTTTTATGCAATCAACCTCTAAAATTTGCAAAAGATCAAACATGGAAATGTAATCAAGGAATCAAATTTTCAAATCTAACCATGAATAATCAGAAAGGATGTTCACGTCGGGTTCACCAAAATGTAAAGCGGAAAATCGATCGAACCCTAGTTGCTCTCCCCTCTTCCAACTCTGAGGAGAGAGAAGGGAGGTCACTAGGGTTGGCGGTTTTCACTTAGGGGAGACTTTACATTCAAAAGAGGGGTTAAAACCCACAAGATCCAATCCCACACAATGCAAGATTGGATTCTAAATGTGTTTCAAGGGTTAAGACAGCAAGGCTACCCTCTTTTGTAAAGAATGTAGATAGAATGATTAAGCTAGGAATACATAGAAAGTGAGAAAGATTCGCTTATAAACTGAGATAGGGATATAGGATGAAGCTGCGGACCTGGAATTAGCAGTAAAATGTCGATACGGCGCTGTCCTGCAAATTTGAGCAAAAGTTGACGGGACGATGGTGCCTGGCGTGCACACGGTCCTCCGAAAAATCCGCGAAACGAAGGGAGATCTGTTTGTCTCTGCACAAGGATTCCAGATCTTCAATTTCAGCCGCGTACCTGCAACCTACACACAGAAAAGCAAAGACGATTGGGGGGTTAGGGATTAGGGGTTTGCCTTTAGGTCAAACCCCGGTTTTGGAATTAACCAAGAAATGAGAAATGCTGTAAATGTAAATGATTGTAATGTAAAACAAGTACTAATACCTTGTTGTAAGGATGTTTGTATCCTTATGTGCGAAGGTATAGATGTTATTTGTTGTATGTTGTATGTTGTAGTATGTGATCTCCTCTTCAATGGTTGAATCCTTGTCTTGAATGCAACACTTAGCCTTGAATGGAGACTTAGAATGATCAATTGCTTGAAGGAATGCTTGAATGCTTGAATGCTTGAATGTTTGCGTATCGTTTTCACCTTTTTCTAATCCATCCAAATGAGAGAGGAAAATGTAGTTTATATACTTGCCAATTAGGGTTAATAGACTGATTTTCCCGACCTTAGGCCGACCAGGAAATGTTATTTTCCATTTTGCAAACAAAAAGACCCGAAGTCCCATAGGAGACCGGGCCCAAAATAGGGTCAGGGACCAGGGCGCTGGGCGCCATGGTCCTGGGGGACCAGGGCACTGGGCGCCATGGTCCTGGGGGACCAGGGCGCTGGGCGCTCTGGTCCCACCTCCCGAGACAGCAGGGTGCAAGGAGGATCAGGCCAGGGTGCAAGAAAATGCAGTTTTTGGTGTTGTGAGCAAGTTTCGGGGTCTCCATTTAGGTTCCATGTTGCATCGCCATCGTGAAGACCGAAATGCAGTCGAAATTGCAAGTGTCGCAATTTTAGGACGCTACACTATGATAGGAGGTTTACTGTATTTGACACAAACAAGACTTGATATTATGAATGCAGTATGTATTGTTTCAATAATTCAGTGTAATCCTAAAGAAAATCATGAATCAGTAGTGAAAAGGATTTTTCGGTATCTACAAGGGACTACAAATCTTGGTTTATGGTATCCTAGAGATGAAAATTTTGATTTATGTGCATACATAGATGCAAATTGGGCAGGAGATGTAGATGACAGAAAAAGCACCACCGATGGAGCAATTTTTCTTAGTAGTAGATTAATCTCTTGGTTGAGGAAGAAACAAAGTTGTACATCTTTATCAACAGCAGAATCAGAATATGTTGCAGTAGCAACTAACTGTACATAGGTATTATGGATTAAGAAAATGTTGAAGGACATAAAGGTAAAATGCAAGGAACCTATAACAATCTACTGCGATAATATGGCAACAATTGATATATCAAAGAATCAGGTATTTCACTCAAAAAATAAACATGTTTCTATCAAATTCAATTTTCTGAAAGAGTATGTTGAAGCAAAAGAAGTAAAATTAGTTTATGTGAATACTAAAGAGCAGATTGCAGATAACTTTACTAAGCCTTTGCCTAAGGAAACTTTTGAATATCTAAGAGAGCATCTTGGAGTTATACCCTCACCAGTAGAAACTTAGGCAATTGATGATTTTCATCAACCGACAAAATTAACAGTGAAATCTTTTTTTCCGGCTTTGATGAGGAGAGCTACTTCTCAGGGGGAGTAATTGGATAAATTGATAAGTTGATTTTGTGATAAGTTCTTTAAAATGATTGTATTTGGTTTTATTGCTTTGGCATTTGATGTCAAAGAGGGAGAGATATATATGGAAAAACACTTTATCTTTTGGGGAGAGATTATTCCATGGGGGAGAGATATTATGTATTTTGATTTCTGGTTAATGATCTCTTTGGGAGATTATTGGTTTTTGGTTTTTGGCATTTCTTTTTTGACACTTTGATGGTTTTTCCATCTTGTGTTGCCATCAATGCCAAATGGAGAGATTGTTGATATTTTGGATATGTTGATATGGTTTTGTCATTGATGTCAACACTTGTCAACACTTGAGAACACTTGGAGATCTTTGGTTATGTTCATCGGCATGTTCAGTGACTTATGCACAATCACCGGTATCTAGTTCACCGGTAGGTTATATTGTTCACCGACACTTGGAATAACTTGGAGATTACTTGGTTATGTCGAAGACATTGTTTGGACACTTGGTTTTGGTGATTTGTTTGTTGGTATAAATCGGTTTTGCATATTTGTTGTTACTGGCAAATAAGTCTAGGCTATGGATCGACAAGCATATCTATTCCAGATCAGCATGACACATCATGAAGATGATTTATTGTTATTGTAAATGCATTGAGCCGACATCATGCATTGCATATTGATTCATTTGTAATTGATTTTATTGTAATATCTTAGTGAGCCGACCTACTCATTTGGTCTTAGGTTTTGGTATATATGTAAGATCTCATTTATGAGATTGTATGGTAGAGTGTGGAAAAGGATTGTAATAAGGTATATGAGAATATAAGCAGAGCCATACATGCAGACATCATTCAATATTGAAGGAAGGTTTGAAGAAGGCAAATCAAAGCTTAACCGGTACTGAATCCAGCATATGAAGATGTTATTTTAAGCAGTACATTATCATTGGATTTAAACATCCAATTGTAGTCAGTGTGACTCCCATTTTATGATTGAACAGTGAGCTCTAGGCAGTTGGCCTTTCTGCATGTGCAGATTCGATATTGTACACACATACTATCTGTAGTAGTATCATCTGATTGTGGGTAAGGTTTCCCACCGTGGTTTTTCCTCTTACAGGTTTTCCATGTACAAACAACTGTGTTATGTGTTGTGTATGCTATTTGTGTTTCTATTTCATGCATTAAACTTTATCGGTATTGCAATTAACTGTTAAACTGTCTATCGACATTAAAGTTTGGTTTACTAGCATTTAGTATTAAGTTTGGTTAAGTTAGTTCTGGTTTGTATTTATTGGGCAACTGATTCACTCCCCCCCTCTCAGTTTCCTTTGGGACCTAACATTTCCAATTATTTTATGTCAAACACTTTGTTGTACTCTCCTTCAGTGGTCCATTTTAATACAAGTTTGAAGGAAGTTGATCTAATTTTAGTGTTCTAGTCCTTCCAAAGGCAGAGCAGGGCACGTTATGCTGAAGGAAGGTGAATTTTTTCATCTTTTTGTTTTCATTTACTTACACAGATAATCTTTATGCTTTGTTTTAGTAAATTTAGAGTTTGATAGTATAATCATAGTTTTGTTTCTAAGATTTCAAATTAACTAGAATAGTGTGATTGTTGTTGTTAAGATATTTTAGTTTCAGGAAAATTTTCATGTTCTTTGGAAGCATTAGAGTAATTTTCTTAAGTGAAGATTAGATAGAAGCTTTATTGTGTTTCACTAATGAAATCAATTTATAATTTGCAATGTGTGTTCCTAGATTAAATCTCGTTTATATCTTTTCTGCAAGTGTGAAATAGGTTATTTTATTGCAAAATAGAATTAGGAGTTCGATTTCAATATAGTAGGAATTAACTTAGAATATGTTCATTTGATTTGTTAGAATAGGTGATTCCATGAATGGTTCCTATGAAGTCATGTTTAGTCCAAGTAGAGCGATTAGTTCATTATTTATAGGATAATTGTTAATTCATTTGAGTTATTAGAATTTAGAAAAAAGAGACCTTTAGAATTTCTATGATTAAAAGTTTTGACTGATAGCTCCTGGCAGAGCCTAACTGAGAAAGAATTACAACAATCTAAGCAAAAACCTCTCCAAAAACTAAGAACAATCACCCGGTTTGATAAACATGAATGAAATGATGTGAGTATAGTGACAACAATGACTTTGCCCATCAGGACTGGCCTTATTAAATCTAGTGAAAGCTATTCTTTATGCAATACCACCTTTTTTGTGTCTTTACAAGCTCTAGTTTTAGCATTCCTTTTATGGGCCCTATCCTTGTCTTTTCTATGCAAACCATGGGTGGGGACATTATTTAGACGAAGTCAGATAGTTGTAATAAATTTGAACAAAATGGGTTTCTTTGGAAGAAGGTGGTATAGGGCAAATTGATGACTTATGTTGAAGGAATTGATGTAGGAGAATCCCCGGTTCACAACAATCTTGCATCAACCCAAAACATTTTCCTTTTTGTTTTTCTTTTTGTTTACAGTTTCAGTTTTCCTTTTTGTCTGTCTCAGTTTTGGCTCACTGGATCCTGTGGAGTTGGATTCTACTTGAAGACTTGATCATCTTTCTTGCTTCCAGACCACATCGCATTTAGATCATTTTCTGACAAGATATCGCTACTAGTCTCCTATTACCAGTTTCTTGGACCTATTCTAGTGATCTATCGGAACCCATTCCAAAGCTTGTAGAGCCTTGGGCAATGTTTCTAATGTTCCTTGCAATGTGGCTGGCCCTTTTCTCATGATCTGCGTTTCATCCTTTGGATTTTTTGGAGGAATCTCTTAGTTGAGGCCGACCTTGTTTATTTTGCAAGTTAGGTCTTGTCATTTGGGTTCTAATCCCTTTTGGGCCAACTGGATCCTTTGGATCAATATATATTTGTAATTATGCATTAGAATGTAACAAAGAAGAGAATCAAGTAGCTAGACTATGCATAGAAGATAGATCTTTCGATTCAAGGTTCCATTTGTGACCTATTCTACTAGGCCTATGAACCAGTATGTTGTAACCCAGTTGTGACTAGTTGGATGTAATTAGATTCCATGCAATAAAACTATGTGTTATGCATTGCCTCCATCATATCTGTGTTTTTTTGTTGTGTTACTCTTGCTGATCGGTCTAGATTGATCTCCTTGAGGTCCCTCCTCACTAGTGACTGCTTCAAGTGGTATTAGAGAAAAGTTTCATTCTAGAGGTTGTTTGTCCTAAATTTCTTGTTGTAGGGTGGTAGATTGCGGATCTGACCTGCAATTACAGAGGACTGGCATGAATTGATGATGCGAAGAGGAACTAGGAATGGTGGAGCACATGGGAATGCAGACCATGTTGTGATGGAGATGTTGTGAGGAATAGTAGTCTGGTGGAGACAACCCAAAGAAGAGGCTGACATATTGAAGATGTAAGTGAAGATGAAAGAGAAGAAGCCCCAGCAGAACAAGCAAACCTATCGGCGGTTAATCCAGATAAAGAAAGGTTTTTAAGGGTTTTGAGTAGGGAGAACACTAAACCTCATTCTACCCCACCAGAATATGATGGGAAGTTAGATTTGGATGAATTGATGGATTGGATCTCAGAAATGGAGAAGTATTTCAATTTTGAAAACACTACAAAAGAGAGGAAGGTGAAATATGCATGTACCTGGTTGAAAGGTCATGCATCTCTTTGGTGGGAGTATTTGCAAGTTGATAGACAAAGAAGAGGTAAAGAGAAGATTAAGACATGGGATCAAATGATTTCTATGTTTAAATCAAAGTTTGTGCCGACGAATTATCAAGTGGATTTGTTCCAGAAATTGAAGAATCTGAGACAAGAGGAATCTAGTGTGAAGGAGTACACTGAAGCATTTTACAAGTTGAACATCAGATCCAGACATATTGATGATGAAGTTGAACAAGTTGCAAGATATTTGAATGGATTGGGGATGTCTATACAAGATGAACTCAGTATGTTCAAATTGGAGAGTGTTAAAGAGGCTTACCAGTATGCCCTAATGGCTGAAGAGAAATTGAACAAAAGACATGAGAAAAGACAGGGAGGTAGAGGTGGAAGGTTTACTAGAGGAAGATTTCAAGGAGGAAGAGGATATACCAGAGAAAGATGAACCAGTATAGATTAGAACAAGGACAAGGAACTGAGCAAAGAAGGTAATTCATACCAGAAGGATGATAGAAATTTCTACCGGAGGATAGAACCAAATGGTTACCGGAATGAGAACTTTGGAAGACAAGACAAGAGGACATTCAAAGAAACCTCCTTTAAGTGTGGAGGAGAAGGACATCGTGCATTCGAGTGTAAGAAGATAAAAACTACTAGAAGAGAAGGAGTGGTGGAAGAAAACCCTATCGGATCAGACAATAAACCAAAAGATGGAGAACTATTGATGATGAGGAGAGATTTGTGTCATACCAGAGGAGATGAAGAGCCCTTGCAGAGGAAGAATCTATTCCAGACCAGATGTAAGGTATTCAATAAGTGTTGTAAAGGGGTTATGGATAGTGTTAGTTCAGATAATCTTGTTTCAGAAGAGATGGTGAATAAGTTAAAATTGGAGAGATTGAAACACCCTAAGCCTTACTAGATAGCATGGATTTTGGATGAACATAAGTTGTAAGTAACTGAAAAATGTTTGGTGAAATTGAAAATTGGGAATTATCATGATGAAGTTTTGTGTGATTTTATGCCTATGGATATTTGTCATCTTTTGTTGGGTAGACCTTGGAAGTTCGATAGATAGGTAATACATGATGGGAGGAAGAATACATACACTATTGTGGCCAACGGGATGAAGAAAACCTTGTTACCTTTGGAGGAAGCTTTGAAGAATGAAGTTTGTACAAATTCCAAGATTTGTTTTGTAGATGGAAGGAAATTCATGGATGACTGAGACATGATAATGTGTGTTTTGCCTTAATTCTTAAGAAAACTAAGAGACCAAAACCAGAAGGAGAGCACCCAGAAGAGATAAGAGATTTGCTGACAGAATATGGGGACATCATTTTAGATAATGTACCTGATGGATATCCACCTGTAATAAGTATTATTCATTGCATGGACTTGGTTCCCGGAGCTAGTTTGCCTAACAAAGCTACATCCTAGTTGACACCGACAGAGAATGAAGAACTGAATAGACAAGTGCAGGAGTTGTTGAAGAAAGGTTTGATCAGGGAAAGTCTGAGCCCTTGTGCAACAATATTAGTACCTAAGAAGAATGGAGAGTGGAGAATGTGTACTGATTCAAGAGCAATAAACAAGATCCCAGTGAAATACCAGTTTCCTTTGCCTAGTATGGATCAGATAATGGATTGTTTGAGTGGACCAAAATACTTTACAAAGATATATTTGAAGAGTGGATATCATCAGATTAGGATTAGAGAAGGTCATGAGTGGAAGATAACATTTAAGACAAATAAAGGACTATATGAATGGTTGGTGATGTCATTTGGATTGACTAATGCACCAAGTACTTTCATGAGGCTGATGAAAGAGGTATTGAAGAAATTTTTGGGTAATTTTATTATTATGTATTTGGATGACATTCTGATTTTCAATAAGACAAAAGAGGATCATTTGTTGTAGTTAAGACAAGTTTTGGAGAGATTGAGAGAAGAGAAGTTGTTGATCAATATCAAGAAGTGTACTTTCACGAAGGATGAGTTAGTGTATTTGGGCTTTATGATATCTGAGGATGGTTTGAAGATGGACCTAGAGAAAGTGAAAGCCATTATTGAGTGGCCTACACCGAAAAGCATTGGAGAGGTAAGATCATTTCATGGATTGGCTAGTTTTTACCGAAAGTTTATCAGAAATTTCAGTTCAGTTTGTAACCCTATGACTGAGACCATGAGAGGAGATCAGAAATAATTCAAGTGGATCACCAGAGCAAACAAACTTTTTGAACAATTGAAGCGGAAACTGACTAAGCAGCCTGTGTTAGCTTTACTAGATCTCAATAAAGTATTTCAAGTGTATTGTAATGCAAGTGGAACATCAATAGCAATAGTCTTGAGTCAAGAAGGGAGAGAAGTAACCTATTTCAGTGAAAAATTGAATGATGCCTAGAGGAGATATTCAATGTATGATCAGGAATTTTATGCCATAGTTCAACCCTTGAAGAAATGGAGACACTGCTTGTTGGCTAAGGATTTTGTGTTGTATACAGATCATCAAGCTTTGCAGTATTCGAACAGTCAAAGTAAGTTGAATCAGAGACATATGAGATGGGTAGAATTCTTGCAGAGTTACACCTTTGTGTTAAAGAATAAAAGTGGAAAATCTAACAAAGTTGCTGATGCATTGAGTAGGAGAAGAAATTTGCTGATAGAGATGAGAGTGACAGTATTAGGTTTTGAAGATTTGAAGACCTTGTATGATGAAGAACCAGATTTTGCAGAACCTTGGAAATCATGTAGAGAATTGGTTATGGTTGATAGGAGCAAATGGTAGCATTATTTTATTCAGGATGGAATGTTATTCAAGGGAGTTCAGTTGTACATACTTAAGAGTTCCATGAGAGAGAAAATGATAAAAGAGAAACACAGTGGAGGTTTAGCTAGACATTTTGGCATTGACAAAACAATTGCATTGGTGAGTAAGGAGTACTTTTGGCCCCAGATTCATAAGGATGTTAAGAGATATGTGTGAAGTTGTAGAGTTTGTCAAGTTGCAAAAGGTAGTAGTCTGAATGTGGGATTGTATAAAACTTTGACAGTATCGGTAAGACCTTGGGAGGATATAAGAATGGATTTTGTACTTGGATTGCCTAAGACACCAAGAGGGAATGATTCTATCTTTGTGGTCGTGGATAGATTTTCGAAGATGGCTCGTTTCATACCTTGTAAGAAGACATCAGATGCATTGTAGCAGATCTATTTTTCAAGGAAGTGGTGAGATTGCATGGATTACCTAAGAGCATAGTTTCAGATAGAGACACTAAGTTTGTTCGCTATTTTTGGAGAACACTTTGGAAGAAGATGAAGACATATTTGAAGTTCAATTCTACTTTTCATCCACAGATTGATGGATAGACACAAGTTGTTAACCAGAGTTTGGGAAATTTGTTGAGATGTTTAGTGGGATAAAACTAGAAGTTGGGATTTAATCCTTGCACAAGCAGAGTTTCCCTTCAACAATTCAATGAATAGAAGTACCGGAAAAACACCTTTTGAGATTGTTACCAGAGTGCATCCTAGAGGTATAGCAAAATTGAGAGACCAGAAGAGTTCAGAAGTAGACAATTTTGCAGATCACATGGTAGCATTGCATATTCAGGTTAAACAATATTTGGAAGACATGAACAACAAATATAAGGAGAAGGCGGATGAGAAGAGGAGACATAAGGAACTTGAAGTTGGCGATTAAGTGATGGTATCTGAGAAAAGAGAGATTCCTGGTTGAAGAAGTTTGAAGAAGTTATAGATGAAGAAGTTTGGACGCTTTAAGATTTTGAGGAAGTTCATTTCTGGAAATGCATATGAAGTGGAGCTACTAGATAGTCTAAGTATTTTAGCTATATTCAACATTGCAGACATGAGTACCATGAACCAGAATTCAATGAGGAAAGTGTTGCAGACTTGGAGAAATAGTTTCCCCAAAAGGAACCAGATCAGATTGAAGAGATTTTGGACAATAGGATTGGACGTAGTACCCAGAACAGTCAGTATAAGGAATATCTTGTGAAGTGGAAGGAAATACTTGTTGAAGATTCATCTTGGATTTATCAGGAAGAGGTAGACCGCATTGGTTTCCCTCTGACCCTAGCAAAGTGAGAGGCTCACTTTTTCATTAACCCCAGATGTCTGATGCAGGAGCATCCCCATTTCACAAAAATCTTGCATCAACCAAAAACATTTTCCTTTTTGTTTTGCTTTCCATTTGCAATTTCATTTTTCCTTTCTATGTGTCCCAGTTTTGGCTCACCTAATCTTGTGGAGTTGAATTCTACTTGAAGACTTGATCATATTTCTTGCTTCTAGACCACATCGCATATAGATCATTTTTTTGGTAAGATATCTCTATTGATTTCCATGACAGATTCTTGTTACCAGTTGCCTGGACCTATTCAGGTGATCTACCAGAACCCATTTTGAAGCTTGCGGAGCCTTGGGCATTTTTTCTGATGTTCCTTGGCATGTGGTCGACCCTTTTCCCGTGATCTACATTTCATCCTTTGTATTTTCCAGAGGAATCTCTTGGTGGAGGCCGACCTTGTTTATTTTGAACGATAGGTCTTGTTCTTTGAGTTTTGATCCCTTTTAGGTTGACTGGACCCTTTGGATCGATATATATATTTGTAATTACACATTAGAATATAACAAGGAAGAGAATCAAGTAGCTAGACTGTGCATAGAAGATAGATCTTTCAATTCAAGGTCCCAGTTGTGACCTATTCTACCAAGCCTATGAGTTGGTATGTTGTAACTTTGTTGTGATCGGTTGGATGTAATCAGATTTCATGAAATAAAACTATCTGTTTTGCATTGCCCCCATCTTATCTATGTGTTTCCATTGCGTTACTCTTGCTGACCAGTCCAGATTGATCTCCTTGAGGTCCCTCTTCACCGGTGACCGCTTGAGGAATGAAGATGAAGTTAAGGTGGGTGGTGTTAAGTTCACTATGTCTATGGAAACCATTACAATTGCTAGGGGTCTTGTGGTGGAATGCATGAACTTCCCAAAGAAGCCAAAGGGAAATAACAAGGAGGATTTCAAGAATTTCCTAAAGATGAGGGAGAATGTGGCCCGCTTGCAAAGTGGTTTCAATAGGAATTACTTACATAATGTTTGAAAAGAAGTAGCAATGGTTCATCACCTTGGATAGGAGTTTCAAACCTTTCCACTCATAGCTTTTCCTCATGCTCAACCATTTAGGGTATGATTTGAAGATGAATTTTCCCTATTGGATTTTTTTGTCTATTTCTCAGTCTATTGTTGTGGCCAAATTCAAAAATGTCATTCCCTTCTAGTAGGGGCTTATCTTGCAACTGTATAATTTTTACCTCAATCTAACCTCACCGGTGGACCAGCTTGTAATCCCTTTGGCCCCACCCTATGTGTTCAGATTTCAGACATCTCGTATATTAAAGATGCTAGATCTACTCCTAAACCAAAATTAACCCCTACCTAGGTTCACCCTAGCATAATGGCTAAATCTAAGAACCCTCCGCCCTATCCCCCTTTATTAAGTTCATTGTCAAAGAGCCAGAGGAAGAGGATAATTCCTCCAAGGACTCTACTTCCTCGTGGTCTATTGAGTTCGAATGAACCATAGATAACTTTGTTAACAAAGATAGTACCCCTTATTCCCCTTCTTTTGGTTCCTCTCCCCCCTCACTTATGAATTTGTCAAGGAAGTGGAGCTTTCCTTCCTTTGCAGATAAATTTAATGAGCTTTGTGATGGCTACAAAAAGCGAGAAGTTATAATCTGTTGGTTTTTGGGTTAGCTTAATGTGGAAAAAAAAAATTAACACACTGGAAGCCCTCATTGAAGTAGATTCTAGAGCTTCTAGCTAGGCGATGGAAGGAAAAGATCAAAGGGTTTGGGCTACAACCAATGATTTAGCTAAAAAGGTTGATAATTGGGAAGGTATGGATGAGCAACTAATGGGGCTTAGTGAGAAGATTGATCAGAGGGAGGATAGGAAGGAGACGATGAAGGCTATTGAGGTGTTGAATAGCACATAGATGTCCCTTAAAAAGAAAATTGAGGAAGTTATGCCGCATAACAATGAAATGTTCAAAAATAATTTGGCAATTCTACATGCCACTCATGAAGAAATTGACAAGAGGTAGGCTTGAAAGAAGAGGCGTCTAGATTCTTCCCTTGCTTTTCGATTGGAGGTGTCAGTGTCTAGAGTGAAAGCGACTCTAGAATCCCTCGCTATTTTGTCTAGTAAAGGATCTAACAAGAGGCTCCCTTTCTATGATAAGGTGACTGCTATGAGCCAGGGCTAGAAAATTGAGAAGTCCCTTACTAGGTAGGCCATCATTTTGTGCCTTTGGTGGGGGTAGTTATGTTGGTTTTTTGCTCTACTTGGCTCTAGTCTAGTCTATTCTTTGGGTTTTATGGTGTCTGGTATTGGGTGCGCATTGGGTTCTACTCCTTTCTAGCAGCTAGTACTCGAGTTTTGGGCTCTCACTCCTTGTGAGTTCCATGGTTTTTCATACTTTTTTGCATGTGGAGCAGTTATATGATGGTTAAAGCCCCTCCCATTTTAATCTAATCAAAACTTATATCCAACACAATTGGAAGTTTAACACTAAACATTTTTGACAATCCTTCATATTTCATGGAAAATACAACGTATTTGTTATGTTCACTTTTTATATTTGTGATAGAACAAATTATTATCACGAAATACTCCAATGCATATATATTGCTACTACAATAATTGTACACATATAGGAGTAATATTTTTTCACTACATATGACAACAATATTTGTTTAAATGAGTATCTTATTTTATTAAATGAGGATCATATTTTATAAATGACACACTTATAGTCGATAGAAATGGTATTTTATTTTAATCAAAAAATTATTTTTTTAACTTCATAATAAATGTATTTGTGTTTTCTTTTTAAAACATTCATAGGTTCTCATGTGTTCATGTATGACTCCATCTACAACAACATTAGGTTATTTTACTTATTAATATGTGGACTTTATTTACAATATATAGTATAAATATTTGGCAAGAATATTATAACCACATGTGGGCGTACAACAATTTAACCCTATACAACTATTAGCCCCTCTCCCCTAAAATCAAAGCCTAACGTAGATTAATATCTTAGATACAATGCATAGATATGTATTTAGTTGTTGATGGTTATATATTTATAAATACGTAATCTGAGTTGATTATTGTTGATTATGATCAAGATGCAATGACTGCTAAATAGATCATTCATTCTCGTGAAAAATATATTCATGTGAACCACTACCCATGAAATATAAACCAATGAATTTGACTCAAAAACTATATAATCAAATCCTAATGAAAATATCATAATTAGATTTGTATCGCTTTACAATCTTAAAATCTTTTATCATAATAAAAATAATAAAATTTCAACAATATAAATATCAAACTTGAGTCTTGATGTTATGTGCAACTAAAGTTGTCAAAATTTGAATCTATGGGTTCAATAGATGAGTCACCATATGAACTAGAAAGTGACTAGATACACGCTCCTTCACTATCATCCCTCAAATATCTTATCAATCCTCCTGTCCCATCTCCAAAACGTTCTGGAACATAACTATTCATTCATACTTCACATAGTTGTTCTACAAGTACGTGTGAACGTACAAACATTTATGCACTCCCAAAAAAAATTTAAAGCTGTTCAAATGGCTATCATAACAAAACTGACTTTTCAGCATGTATATATCCTTTTTCCTATTTACAAAAATGATTTTAAGTTTGAACTAATTTCATAATACACAGACTAAATCTGACCCAGCTCTAGGTAGTGTACAAATAATTATTTCCTCCGTGTAAACAGATAATTCTTTTGACAGCTTTTTCCCAGGTTTCAGAACAGTTCACAGGTAAACGCATTTGAAAAATAAAATGTATTTATCTGCATTCATTCTAGAAAGTTGAAAAGTGCAAAGAAAATTTTGTAACTTGCAGTGTAAGAAAGAAGAAGAAGAAGGATAACTGTAAACGGCATTGACGTTTTGAAACGGCTAAATTTTAATCACAGACATTTCGGACGAATCAGCTAACACATTTTTCTTATTGAATAAGACATCACTAATATTATCTTTATTATAATATAACGTCATTAATATAATATTTATATTTAATGTAATTGATTTGATTTATAGTCAATGGATCAACTACTTAACACATTATTCTTTGACATTGTGCATCTTTTAAAGTCTATGCTATCACTAATTCTATATAGATGTAATGTTTAGGGTTGTGGACTTTGTCATATTAATTAAGTTAAAGTTGTAATAGATATTTTTTCATTGTTTTATTTAAATCATTATAGATAAAAATGATCAATTTCAAGTAAACAATTATCTTAATTATATTTGACATTAGTTGCTTTTATATTTATTCATATCTAATAAAATTATTATTTTTTATATTATGATATATAAAAGATAAAGCAATTAGGTATAATAGATAGTCATTTAAGATTTGTGAAAGTTATGTAAGAGATTAAGAAAATCTAGTAGGTCAAATGTATGTGTTTGCAAAATAACATTTATCAAAGATTAATTAGTTGCATTGTCAAAAGTAGTTTTTTCCTATTTTAAAATAGTTTGACTTTTTAACACATTTACACATGAATGGAATGTGATTGGTGGAATGGAAGGCTTTCTTTCTTGTAAGCAATATGTTGTGTTCTTCAGCGTTTTTTTTATAAGTACAAATATTTTGTTAATTCTTTTCATTTTGAGTGTTGATGGCCAATTTCAATCTTTGGATTGTCTATTATATTTTATCATTTCTTTATATTTTGATGAACAACATTCATTTATATTTTCCACATTTTGTATAAGATTTATGTATCCTTTCAAACCCACTTTTTATCCTCAATCAAAACTAATAAAACCTTTTATTTTTATTTTTATAGAAGGTTCTCATCCACAAAAGACATTAAGCTATCTAATACAAGAGCATAAATCTTTAGGCTGAAACCTCTTCAAGTAAGAGCCAAGGGTTGAGACTATCCATTCTACCAAATTCACCCAAGACGAAGTCTCAGTCTCATCTCTTATAATGTCACAACCTTGTACTTATCAAGACTGATCCCTAATGAACTCATTAAGAATGATTCAACTTCACTATTAAATCAAGAATCCATATACCCTACATATCATAAGATCCACATTAATTTTTACTCCCTTAAAATAAAACTCAAAATCTAATATAAAATCTAATTCAATATAAAAACAAATACATTAACTTGTTAAGATCTTCGTATTCATTTTTCTAACCTAAATTTTAAAAACATAAACGTGCTCGAAACCTCTTTCCAAATCCCAACAACTAAATAATTAAATTCCAACTGTATATCTTTTCCATACCTAATTTGGCTGCGATTATTAGCATGCATTTATATAAACTTGAAATTTAAGATGTGGTATACTTATCATCCTAGTCAACAGTTGAAACTGGCGAAACTAAACTGCTATTCCAAATTTTGGAGTATTGAGAGCAGTCAAGTGGATTGACTATAAACAGGTATCTTTTTGCAGCGTGGGTTAGGGCGGGGATTTACGTAAAAGAAGGCGCAGGAATAGTCACTGATTGTGCCATCTTCCAATTGAATTGCTTCGATTCTCATTCAAGATAATCGTAAAATGCCAGCTGTGTACGATAATTCAAACATATTATTATTTTTGTATTTGTGGAAAATTGGCTGCAGCTACGCCACGTGGCATATATTTCAATTCACGACGATGATTTGACTTGGTCTGCGTTGCGTGCGGGTGAAATGCACAATTAAATTCAGCCACTTTTTCCCACCGACGTGCGGCTTTAATAGCCTGGTTGAAGCAAGCGCCACTTTTTCTTTTTTTTCCTTATGTCTGAAAACGTGTTAAAAACGATCGATGAACTAAGTATAAAATTCAAATTTTGTATGATTTTTAAAGATCTTGAGCTATTTATTGAAATGATTATCTTAGTTTTGTTTGATCATGTGGTTTTATAAAAGTAAATATGTTCTACTGTTAAGTGTGTAGATTACTATTTTTATAAAATAATATTACAGATAAAATAACACTTGGACAGTTCAAATAGGTTGAAGCCTGGAGAATAAAACACAGAAAATCATTAGGTGACTAAAGCAAGAGCAAAAGGCAAAAGGGGGGGATCTCAGGCATACAACTTTTTCAATATATCAGTAGGGGTGTGTAGTATCTAGGAGGATTGTACCCATCGTTATTTTCTTTAGTTTATTTTTCTTCTTTAGTAGCACATGCTATTGAAATGGCAAGAGTTAGTTGAGGAATCTTGCTAGAGGCATACCAATTGGAAGAACTACCCATAGGTCATCCATAAGTTTCTCCAGCAGGTATTGTGAGGTAGGACAACAACGAGCAAGCTATAACCAACCCTATCGGCTATGTTCACCTCTTGCAACTAGGGAAGAATATTGGGAGCGAGCATCTTAGATACCAGAAGTAGAAAGACTCCTTCCATACCAATGCTTGTGAGGAGGCAAGTGAATGCTAGAAGAAGAGAGAGACAAAGAAACTCTCACCACTACACAAATACTACAAGTAGAAAGAATCATTCCAGACCAATGCTTGTGAGGAGGCAAGTGAATGCTAGAAGAAGAGAGAGACAAAGAAACTCTCACCACTACACAAATACTACAAGTAGAAAGAATCCTTCCACACCAATGCTTATGAGGAGGCAAGTGAATGCTATAAGAAAGAGACAAAGATACTCTCACCACTACACATGGGGCATTGCCCCAATGGGTGAAGAGTACCTATGGAATTTCCCTAGTAGTCAAAGAGCACCTATAAATGTTCAAGCTCAAATGCAACTTTGTTAACTTGTACCTAAATGTACCATGAAACATTGGAACAAATCATTACTTTAAAAAAAAGTTAAACATGTTGATCAATATAATAGTTGACAATAATAGTCAATTTTTTATCTTTCCATATGTTGAAGAGAATATCCACCCTAAAAGCATGCTAAATATAGTTGAAATTGTGAAGGATGTGATGTTAATCTCCAAGAAGAACTATACTCTATGAAATGGGTTGTATTCCAAATAGCTTGAAGAATGGATTGAAGTTTAGAGACTCTACACTATAACAAAAAATTGAAAAATATGCTTAAGAGTCTCCAACTACCCATAGAAAGGACAATTAGGATCAAGAACACTTAATGAAGTAACCTAGACCTAATATGAAAGCCTTGGATATTAATACAATAGGAGAAGTAGGTCATTTTGGCATCCAAAATAGCTAACTGATATGAAATTTACATTGCCAAACCAAATTAGTACAAATTCCACCACTAATTCAATGTGGGAACCATGGACAAGTGGGGAGAGAGCCTAAGGCATCCCTACAGAGGTTTGTAGTTCTTGAAAGTGGTGTTTGGATTCCACTTCCATCTTTTCACCAATACCTAGAATAATTGATAGCAATTTTGTGAACCATATAAGCCAAACTTGCCTACAAAATTGAGTCAAAAGTTTCACGACCTTTACTGGAGAGGTGAAACCTTTTTTATCTTCATTCTAGGTTAAAAGCCTCATAGAGGCCTTATAAAAGATGTCTAGTGGAGTTTTAATTCCTACTCTATGAAATCTCAAAGCACATATCCATAGTTGCTTACCCAAAAAATTATTTTGTCTTTCTAAATAGTGTTGTTCTATCCCCATTTTTAAGTTTACTAGAGCATCACAATTGTCTTTGACCTTCTTAGTGTGTGTCAGCCTTGTCAAAGGGGTTATTTGATGTTCCCAATGAGTTCAACTAGTCTTGAGGACATGTATGCCACTATTTGAAGTGAATTCTAGCTTTTGGTATGTTATCCAAGATTCTTGGAGATAGCATATATATATAGTAAGTCACCTCATCAAACTCAATTTTCATTATTCATCATTGTTATCACTCTAGTGTAGTTAGATTTTGATTTTGATACTTTTTGACAGTTTTTCGCAACTTGGGTGCAATATTGCATACAATTTAATTTTTTAATTAATATTTCTTATTTTAATCAAAATAATTTTAAAAGCACCTTAGTGTTATAGCTCTTTAGAAGGAGGATGAAAATTTTTAAATTAGGAATTCTTCAAATAGGGACCTTGCATATAAAAAATTAACATTATTTTGATAGCAAGATATTTTTAAGAAAAAAGGGATATTTTAATTAAAAAGTGGTTAGCCCTCATGGTTCTAGGAGATCAAACTTTGTTCATCTCAGCCTTCTTAGGATGGAAACCCTCTTGGAGAAGATTAGTTTCAATGGTGAAAGATTCTTCCTAGCTATTTACAAGAGAACTCATTCAAATTTATCACATGGTTTAAATGATTGTAGTTAAATTTGAATTTGTGAAGTACTTTACAAAGACAAAAAAATGGATTTCCTGTTAAGAGAGACTTCATGCAAGGTGTCATGGTAGTTTTTCACTGATTTTTAATGCCTTGATATTAAAGGTTTTGTAATGTGAGCTGAAACTAATTATTATAGATACATGGGATATTATATAAATATGAGTTTTTATGTGAAAGCATATGATTATCTAATCTAAATAGCTTCATGCTTGCTAATTGGGTTGACTTTAGAGATTGATGGGAAAATTAAAAAGTTTTGTTGAATGAAATTTCTCATCTCTATGCTAGTGTGAGTTCCTTTATTGTTGATGAAGCTTGGTGCATAATATTATTGAGTTGGGTTGGTACATTGGGAGTGGCATGAGAAGTAAAAGGAAGATGGTTCGACATCCTTATTTGTAGAGTTACAGTTGACCATAAACCGTTGACTTAGTGCATCTAGTAGAATGAAAAGAGTCAACGAGCACATTCCTTCATGGGTGTGAAGAATATACATGGTAGAAGTTAATCTCTATGACATCACTCTCAATCTCATACATAATATTTTTTCTTGTGTATTTTCTTAACCATTAATGTTGATAATTCATTATGAAATCAAAAATATATTTTAGACATGTCACTACTATATGAATAAGGTCACAAATACTATTTTACCCTTTGTTATGCCACAAATAAATTGTTGCTCATTTTAATAATTTTAGTGGATAGATGCACACTATAGTTTAACTTAAATTAGCATATCGAGTTGGGTATTTTTATTGTATGTTATCTCTACCATATAAAATAAATAAAATAATTAGAAACTTTCCAAAAATATTTCTAAACACTACTCTTTTATATCAAGGAAGTTGGAAAATTTTCAAGTATATTTTGGACGGGACTTTATAGTGGTATCAAACTATAGAGTATCTTGCAAACTTATTAGGAAACTATTATTGGTTGAATTTCTTGAGTTGCATGTCAATTCTTAGAGACAAAATCATGGATGAGAGAATGAATTAATTGATGAAATAAATGAATCAAACTAAAATAGAAAGAGGTTGAAAAATATGGAGTCACAAAAAAAAAGAGGATGTTGGAGATAAGATTTCTATTTCAAGTGGGGATGTTGTGTTTCTACATTAGATAGAGAATTTATTATACTCAATATGTTGGAAGTAGTGGAGAATAGTTCAGCCATGATATATTAGTTAGGGTTCAATAAATTGCTTTGAAAATGAAGTCATCAATGACTTCTTTGATTAAGCCAATGTTTATGAGACATCCTGATAAAATCTAAGACTTGTTTTCACTTATTGCCTTAGTGAAATTATAATAATTTCAGCTCCTGAATAACCCTACAATGATGGCATCATAAAGGATATACTATACTTTAATGTTGAGATCTTTCATGGGTTAGATGATATTAGAATCCATTTTTTTGGTAAAAGAGTTAAGATTGTTTTCTTTTGATTGATTTAGATTGTGATGGTATTATTCTTCAAATGATTCATCATTTCATAGTTTCTATCAATGAGGATCATGAGGGATCTATATCTTCTTGCATGCAAACCATTTCGTCCCTAATCATTGATGAATGTGATGCTACCTCTCAACCCATTTTATGTATGTTAGTGGATGTTTTGAAGAAAGAACACGTTCCTTCTTCAATTGCATATTATTTGGCCAACATTACATTCAAACAATGTGAGAAGAATATTTATGATAGTTTCAATCTCTTTTAGTTGTGAAGTGATTTATTTGTAAAGTCTACTAATCATGAGGCACACATTGAACATATTTTCTCTGCACAAAGCAACTAACCCTTCAGTCCATTGGATCCAGGAATCTTGGCACCAAAATATGATCAATCGATTGGAGATGAATTTATTTTTGACCCAAGTGTTGTCCTTAATTCATCTCAATAATTATACATAGAGGATGGCATTGAGGTAGCTAAATTTAAGAGGTTTGATCTTAAAAACAAAATAGAATTATTATTGTATGGAGCTGATTTTTAGAAACAACCTAGAGACTTTGCTAATTCATATCCACAAGCTAATGTTGAGAATTTTCATAAAACTAGAAAAAAGGAGAGGCACATAAGATTTGGTACATCCATGGAGACGCTTCTGAAATAAATGGAACTATATCTGATTTTTACATGCATCATAATAGTAGTTCACTAACCTTGCATGATCATGACTAAAGGAAACAATTTTTGGTATATGTTGATAATGAAGTACAAATTTTATCTAAAATGGATGGGACCAATAGACTTGGGGAAAATTTAATTTAAAATTAACCAAGAGGTAAAAGTGAGAAAAATATTACCTTTGCTGATTTACAAATGATAAAAAGCACAATGGAAGAAATGAAATCAACCTACTTGCTTATGATAAAAAATAGAGATGTGGCTACCAGATTTTAGATGAGTCTTTTTCTATGTTCAAGGAAATGAAGGTTAAGGTTGATGAGCTCACCTATGATCTAAATCAGCTAGAGACTAATTGAACAACTTTAATAGCATTACTTTAAGTAGAAGAAATCAACTTTTCATGGCCAAACAAGTTAGGGAGTAGGAGAACAAAAAAAGGGTCAAAGGATATCAAATGGGTAATTCAAGAGCTTTATATCGTTCGGGGATATTTTAATATAGTCCATTGTCTCAAGAAACCAAAAACTACACATTGGATCAACAAGAGGATTCAGTTGAGCATGAGGACAATGACAATATTTGGCTGGTTGATAATCCATTATTTGAGATGGATTTTGAGTCTCCATTTGATAACGCATTTTTTGAGTTGGATGACATAGCTAAACACTCAGGATTTAATCTTAATGACTAGGACAAAAATCTCACAATTTAACCATTGGACACTATTACAAATAATTATTGTGTTTATTTTTATTTGACATTCTTATAAAAATGTATTTATGCTACTTTTCCTCTAACTTAATAATTTGGTTTTTATGATCATTTTTTTTATTTATAATTTTAACATTATTCAATAAAAAGAATAATAACTTGCAATTTAAAATTATTCAACAAATTGATAATATATATTAGTTATATATTTATCTTATTAAATATTTTAAAATTTATTAAGCTATTATTACATCAAATCATCAACATACTATTTTTTTTTGGTCAAGCCACCCTTTAATGGTCTAAATATGAGCTCATCCTAGAATCTCACCTAAATATGATGAGCCTAAAGAAAATCTTTCTCAAACATACCTTCAAGGAAAGAAACACATCAACAAACAGGTTGGTGAATTCGGGTTCTTTTTTTCATAATATTAGGATATGGACCAATGTTCATAATCTCTTAGAACATGTATGTTCTACAATTTCCAATGATAGTAAATTTTTTATCACCTCCAACGTCAAAGGAAGAGTCAATATCCCCTTTGCAATAATGTCTCACACATTTGATAACTCTTGGATTCATTATTGCCGAGGGTTGGATGTGACCATCCTTTCTCTAGATTTGATTGCTAAGTTTTCTAGCATTTATGTATATCTTTCCCTTTCAATGTTTGCCTTTCTTTCATATAGTTATTTGTATTTCTTAGTTCTCGGTTTTTATTGTACACATTACTTGTCGATTATCATAGAATATTTAATTCAAGTGGAGCCCAAAATTTTTGTTTCCCTTAAGAATTACTCGGAATTCTACTATATTCTTCAGTTAGGAAATTTTGTATCCTCTATTGAAGCCATGATGGGTCATGGCCCTCTTCTCTCAACTGAATTTTCTTGCTCATGGAAGGAGGGGTGGATTGATGTCAAGGGCCTATCTTTCAATGTCATTGTAGATCTTATTTTGATGACTAATGGTCTTCCTATGGAAGAAGTCTCCTTACTCAAGAAACCTTAAAGAAACTAATAGGACACAAAAAAATCATTCAAAAGAGGGGAGAAGATTAGTTGCTTGCAAAATGGATTTAACTACAAGGACCTCTTGGGGGTTTGAAAGTCTATTGCAAAGCTTCTCATGAGGTATGTCACTTTGGTTGGTTAGTTTAAAGGACTTTATTCCCAATTGTCCTCCATGCTCAACTATTTTAGGCACAATGCTGAAATGAATTTCACATTATGGATCCATATTTTTTCTCTTGTCTAGTTTGTGAATGTAGTCTAGACTAAAACCATGGGTGTCCCCCTTCATCAAGGCTTATTTTATACTCCATTGATATAATCTTGGCCTTACCATGGTCCTACTCTATTTCCCTCACATCACTAATCCATCCATCATTGTAGATTTGAACCCTAGCCCCTTGACTAAAAACCTTGATTTCCTCTCTATTTTAAACACCCCTTTGAAGGAGAAGAATTCTCATTTTAATCCTCAGACTTTTCCAAACTAAGGGTCCAGTTTGCCAATTCTCCTATTTCCCCTTAGAAAAAAAAATTGTTTTTGAAGACCCCCAATAAATTAATATATCTAATGACTACTTAGGCTCTACCTAGCTCTCTCTTTTAAAGGTTCCCCTACTACTTCACCATCTACTAACAATCTTCCTGCTAACTCGGATTGTTCCTCTCCTTGGGGAAGTTACCTTTATATATTGGTACTTTGGACTATTCTACTATTCGCGCCATATTTGCAAGATCTATGAGGAGATAAGTGTTAAAGTGGTCAAATTGTGCAATGCATATAATCTTTAAAATGATATCCTAAAGTGGCAACTGACTCAAGTTCATATGGCCAAAATAAATATTACTAAATTGGACACCTTAGTCCTAGTTAAGGCTATTGATTGGCCTATTGAGTCAGTTGATGAGTAATTTGGGACTTCAATGAAGAGTTAGCCAAAAAATTTGAAATATTGGCTACTTTGGAGCAAGAGGTGGAAAACATCAAGGTTTCTACTAGTTCAATGGAGGATAGGAAGAATATGGAGGAGAGTATTAGTATTCTCTAAGATAGCAAAAGAAAATAGTATTAGGAGTCCATTACCAATCCTTACACCAAGGTTTGGAAGAATGTACACCATTTTTGTGCAACATTTCCAATGGGGACTTAACCTATGGTATCCTGGCTAAAGGGATCCCTTGATAATAAAAAAGAGAACACTAGTAGAAGTTGTGTTGGTTGAAGGAAATCTCATCCCTAAAACAAGAGCTAACCCATTAAATCCAAAACCCAACTACTTCCCAAGCATGCCAAATGGTTTTCAAGACAAAATAACCCTCTATGTAAATAAATTATTTCATAAGGAGAAGGGATTGAAAACCAATCACCTTCTCAGTAGGTCGATTGACTGGAAAACTTGAAGGTATCCAATGTTGAAGAAGAACATTTCATGCTTCATTACAAGAAAGGAAACAAATAGTCCATTTGACACAAAGAGCCATACTATCCCACTAGGTATAAAGAAGCCCCAATCCTCCAAAATCACGAGGGGAGCAAAATAACTCCCAATAAACTCAATGGAAACCCTTGTGATCATTGAAGGAAGCCTAGATAAAGTCTCATAGAATCTTCACAAGCTTCAAATGAGAAGCCTTAGAAGGATCCCTACATGAATAATAATATACATGATTGGTTGTGACAATTTTGGAATATAGTTGAAACTTTTCCGCCAACGAGAGAGGGTTAGTGATCTAATATGCTATCTTTCCTTCAATTCTGGTGAGAACTACATTCCAAAGTACCACAAGAGAAGATTGAAAAACAAAGCACGCCCATTAAAGAACTTGCATATGTGGGTATAAGGATTTAAAAAAATTAAGTATATGATTAAGAATTTTTCAAAGAAATTTAATTAACGACTAAATGAAAATTATAAAGAATATAGTTTATTGAACACTAAATTTCTGACACTCATTTACAAACCTATAATCAAAATCAGATTTATTTATAGTATGTATTTAGGAACCTCCATTATTGCAAATACTTGGCACTTGGTAGTTATGTTAAGATTATACGCGGTAGGCTGGAGGATTGGCGGCGGATGGCGGCGCTACCAACCACGTGAGGAAGGCAAAGATTCAACGCGGTAGTTAAGAGTTATCTTTGTTTGCTTTCATAAAATCCTTGGACTCTACCAGTTAGTTGTTCTCGATAAAATAAACTCTCAATTTAAAGTTAAGAAAAAAAATGACATTAACCTTATCAAAACTAAAACAATTTTATCCAATGCTCTACCATGTTGACTTGATAAAATCCATTTGAAACAAATCAGAATTAGGGTTTTTGGCCCAGGATTGCACATTGACTTGAGCCATGGAATGATACTGTTAATTCCAATCTTAAAAGTGTAGTTGAAACATTTGGGGAAGCAAAAGAAATGTTATATATATATATATATATATATATATATATATATATATATATATATATATATATCGTTATGGGATGAAATATGTTATGTAGGTATCGAACAATTAATTATTGTGTCTAGATATACTCCAAACAATCATATTTGAATTTATAAGCATAAGGGTTATCTTAAATTTAATTTTAATTCAGTTCTATTTGGTTTCATAATTTGAGGGACTTGGGGCCTCCTATATGAAAATCAAAATAGGGTTATTAGTTTTTCAAACCCAATACAAATATGGCAACTCTATTTGAAATTCAAGAAATATTGAATTTACAAATTTGAATATTATAATTTAAGTTATATAATTATAAATTAAATTGTAGTAACTTTTTATTCAATGATTTTTAATATGATGAAAATTAGATCAACTATTATTTCTCGATTCTTTCCTAGGTATATTATGTTAATTAGATCTAATGAAAATAAATGTTTGTTTATTAAAAATGCAATGAAAAAAACTAACTTGGCTAGGAATTTCTTCTCTATTGCGATGAAATTATATATATATATATATCAATCTTACATTTATTAATAAGAACCTAGTCTTCACTAAAATTTCAAAAACTAATAATAAATAAAATTAAAATATGATAAAAACTATGTATTTTATAAACGAAATGTCTATTCAAATTATTCCAAATCAACCATGGTAATAATACATTTCCAACTCTCCCATTCACTTGGTTTAATAGGTGTTTGTAGTAATATAAGGGATTGTAAATTGAAGTAGTCATCTAAAGGAGTTAAACATAATGCCAAGGGGGATTCCAAAGGGAACTGAAGCATACGTATAATAAGTTTTGTGGTAAGATATCGGAAAGTGTAATTTATATTAGATGGATGAAGCATTTAGGTCAATAAAAAACAATAAAGTGGAGTAGGAATCACTAAGAGTTGTAATCTAAGTGGTATCCTTGTAAAGTTATAGAGTGGTATAAATAGAATGAGACACTCAAATAGATAGTTCATTTTATATAGTATAGATTGAAATGTGTCTAAATGATATTAGGTCTATTGTGATAGGGGATGATTAGAGGTTGATATTTAAGAAATTTGAAGCTAGTAAAAATAGAACTACTCTTGTTAAAAAAGTATTCTACTAAAGGGTGGAAATTTCACTAAGGCACTTTTTCATCTATAGCTTTAACAACACAATCAAGAAAAATAATCTTAAAATTAGAAAAGTGGAGCATAAATTTTGTTTTAGTTCATATTTCTTTGTGATTATATGACCAAAAGGTTCATGAGTATTAATATAATTTAAGTATATTTAAGGCATTGATCTTGAATATGTTAGATGCATTGATGAGGAAAAGATGCAAAAATACATTAGCAGAGAGGGATTAATAGTCATGAGGGCTAACTTTGTCAACATGTAGCCATTACATGGACTATCATAAGACGTCCCTTCTTTTAGAAATGTAAAATAAACATTATCTAGTTACAACTAGGGTTTGGAGGTGGGACTCATTGTGCAACTTGTCAAAATAGCACCTAGTGTAAAGTGTCATAAAAGTAAATTTTTAAAGATTTGACAAAAACTTACTCTAAAAATCCCTAGTAGTTCAATAAAAAAAAATCATTTTTTGCTAGTAGAATGTTATATTTTTATTTAAAATGTAACTTATATGCAACCTAAATGGACCAAATATCTATTAATAACCACAAATCTTTGTTATCTCTTATAACCTTTATATGCAACATGAATGCTGTGTAACACAAAACACTATTTGTTGTTATAGGAAAACTACATTAATATAATGGACCAATAGTTGAACAATTATTTTTTTTTACAATCCTTTATATTTCATGAAAAAATACAAGGTATTTATTGTGTTCACCTTTTATATTTTGGATAGGATAATTTATTAATATGAAATACTCCAATGCATATATACTACTACTCCAATAATTGTACACATAGGAATATTTTTTCACTATGAAAACAATACCTTTTTAATTGAGTATCTTATTTCATTAAATGAGCATCATTGTTAGTGGATAGATATGATAATTTATTTGAAACAAAAAAAAAAATCACTTTTCAATCAATGTATTTATATTTTTCATATTTAACATTCATAGGTTCTCATGTGTTCAAGTATGGGTCCATGTACAGTAGCATTTTGTTATTTTGTTTATTTACATGTGGTCTATTTATTTACAATGGATATTATAAACATGTGGCAAGACTGGATATTATAAGCACGTGGGTGTACAACAATTTGACCCTGTATAACTACTAGCCCCTCTCCCTTAATTGGTGTTTCATTAGATGGGATACAAGTTGATGAGATACAAGTTGATATATATAAAATGATTAAAATCAAAGTCTAATGTAGATTAATATCTTAGATACAATGTATCTATATATTTAGTTGTTGATGGTTTTATATTTGTATATCTGAGAATTACATTTATTGCTAATTATAGTTGTGTATGTTCTAGATGCAATAACTGTTAAAAAGACCACTCATTCTTGTGAAAAATATTTTCATGAAAACCACTACCCATAAAATATATATCAATGAATTTGATTCGAAAACTATATAATTAAATCTTAATAAAGATATCATAATTACATTCTTATCATTTTATAAGATCTTTTTATTATAATGATAACAATGTTATGTAGTTGTCAAAATTTGAATCTATAACAAAATTTAAATATGTTCAAATGGCTATCATAACAAAACTGTCTTTTCAGCTTATATATATCCTTTTTCCTATTGACAAAAATTATTTTAAGTTTGAACTAATTTCATAATTCACAAACTAAATCTGACCCAGCTGTCTGTACTGTATAAATAATTATTTCCTCCGTGTAAACAGATCATTCTTTTGACAGCTTTTTCGCAAGTTTCAGAACAGTTCACAGGTAAACACGGTTGAAAAATTAAATGTATTTATCTGCATACATTCTAGAAAGTTGAAAAGTGCAAAGAAAATTTAATAACTTTGAAGAAGAAGGATAGTTGTAAACGGCATTGACGTTTTGAAACGGCTAAATTTAAATCACAGACATTTCGGACGAATCATTTAAGCAAGCTGTTTGCAGATTGAGATTGAATAGACCTTCAATGCCTCCATTTGAAATAGTTTTCAAACTAAGATATTAGATAAAAAAAATTCATCTATTTAAGATAAACTGACAGGAGGAAATGTATATAAATTCAAAATGATGGACAACTCAGTTTTGAACTCTTATATAAACATCAAAACAAATAAGAATTTTTATTTTTATTTTTACAAAATTTTTTATATCATCTGGAAAGGACTTTTAGTTAGGGGATACAAGAATACAAATCTTTAGTCTGAAACCTCTTCAACTAAGAGCCAAGGGTGGAGACTATCCATTTTGTCAAATTCACCCAAGACAAAGTCGCAGTCTCATCTCTTATGGCATCATAGCTTTGTACTTAGCAAGACTGATCCCTAATAGACTCATTAAGAACCATTCAACTTTACTAATAAATCAAGAATATTGACAAAACAAATTTTTTTTTTTAAATATAAAGCTACTTCTATTATATACCTTCCATATCATATGATTCACATTACTTTTAACTCCATTAAAATAAAACTCAAAATCTTATATAAAATATAATTCAATATAAAAACAAATACATTAATTTGTTCAGATCTTCCTATTCAGTTTTCTAACCTAAAATTTTAAAACACATGTCGAACACTCCTCCAAATCCCAACAACTAAATAATTAAATTCCAACTGTATATCTTTTCCATACGTAACTTGACTGCAGTTATTAGCAGGCATTTATATAAAAATCAAATATGAAATGTGGTATACTTATCATCCTAGTCAACAGCTGAAGGTAGCGAAAGTAAACTACTATTCAAGATTTTGGATTATTGAGAGCAGTCAATTGTATTGAGTATAAACAGGAATCTTTATACCAAAGAAGCCGCATGAACAGCCAGTGATTGTGCCATCTTCCAATTGAATTGCTTCAATTCTCATTCGACATAATCATAAAATGCCAGCTGTGTACGACAATTCAAACATATTACTGTTTTTGTATCAATATTTCAACTCATGACGATGATTTGACTTGGTCTGCGGGTGCAATTCACAATTAAATTCAGATACTTTCTGGCAACGACGTGCAGGTTTAATAGCCTGGTTGAAGCAAGCGCCACATGTTTTTTTTTTCTGTCTGAAAACATGTTCAAAACGCTCAATGATATAAGTATAAAATTCGACTTTAAAGCTGAAAATGAAAATCATATGGATTTTTAAAGATTTTGAGCTATTTATTAAAATGATTATCCTATTTTTATTTGATCATATGGTTGTATAGAAATAAATACCATAACCATTTAGAGTGTAGATTATCTTTTTTATAGAAATATCATTATATATATTTTATCAAAAAATGGATGGATATAAAATCAAGCTATTTGAGTCCAAATAAGGAGAAGGTGAAGTATGGAGAATGAAATGTAGAAAGTCATTAGGTGGCTAAAGCAACATATTAGCAGGTCTTGAGTATCCACAAGGGGGGTCCCACCCATCATCATTATTTTCCTTGTTTCTTTCTCTTCTTTAGTAACATGAGCTTGTGAAATGACAAGAGTTAATTGACTGTATCAGTTGGAAGCACCACCAATAGACCACCCAAAATTTTCTCTTTCAAGTAGTGGTCAAGTAGAGCATCAATAAGTAGATCATGACCAACTCTATTGACCATGGTCACCTCCTATAGCTAAGAAAGAAGACTAGGACCAAGCCTCTTAGATACCACGCGTAGAAAGACTTTTTCCACATCGATGCTCACGATGAGGCAAGAGAACCCTAAAAGAAGACGAAAATAGAGAAACTCTCACCATTGCGCATTAGGCATTGCTGCAATGGTAAAAGAGAACCTATATGGAATTGTCATAGTGACCGGAGAGCACCCATAAATTTGCCACCTCAAATGCAACTTTGTTATCTTGCACCTAAATCTACAATAGCACATTGGAAAAAACCATTTATTTAGAGAAAAAGTGAACCAAGTTGATCAATATAATAACTGACAAAAATAGCCAATTTTTTATCTTTCAATATGTTGAAGAGAATATCCACCCTAAAAGCATGTTAAATCTGGTTGAATTTGAGATGGATGTGAGGCCAATCCCCAAGAAGAATCATATGTAATGTAAGGAGTTTTAATATAAAAACTTGAAGAATGGGTCCAAGTTTAGAGACTTTAGGCTCTAAGATAGAACTAAAAAGTATGCTTAAAAGAGTCTCAACTACCCATAGAAAGGGGAAAAAGGATCAAGAAACCTAAATAAAGTAACCTAGATCCCATATGAATGCCTTAAAAATCAATACAATAGGAAAAGTGGGCAAATTTGGGCTCCAAATAGTTGACCAAATGATATAAAATCTAGATTACCAAACCACAATTAGTGCATATGCAATTGCTGATTCAAAGTTGGAACCATGGGCAAGTGGTGAGAGAGCAAAAGATATCACTATAGAGGTTTATATTTTTTGAAAGTGGTGTTTTGATATCATATCCATACTTCCAGGTGCAAGACTTGGAAGAATTGATACCAATTTTCTAAACCAATGCTTTCCACTACACATGGGGAGTTGCCCTAGTGGTCGAAAAGTATCTATCGAATATTCCTAGTGATTAAAGATCACCTATCAATAGGATAGGTCGAATGTAAATTTGTTTTGATTAAGTTAAGTGGGGAAGGTCCTCAACCCATACTATCAACACTTAAAACATTCAATCAAAAAATGGGCTTGGAGAGCAAGCCTCCTAACCAAAGAATTTTAGCTAAAGTAACACAACACAAAATAAACGTAATAGTTCAAAAAACAAGAGTCACAACAAAAAATAGTAGCAAAATAACTAGATCTAAGAACAACCTAAGAAACTATAGGGGCACTAAACAAGATAGCCCAAACTATCGAGAATATCTTTTAATTTTTCCTCCCATGGGAGCATGATGTTGTTTTTCTATGTCTTCGATCTTCCACCATCCTTTGTATCAGGACTCTTTATTTTCTTCTCCCTCTCATTCTTCTTAGAAATGGTCACAACTTGCATAGCACAATTATTTAATTAAACATTGAAGAAAATGATTAATTTAGAAAAAAAGTTAAACATGTTAATCAATATAATAATTGACAACAATAGTCAATTTTTTATTTTTCCATATGTTTAAAAGATAAAAATGGGTTCTAGTCCAAATAGCTTGAAGAATGGATCCAAGTTTAGAGATCCTATGCCATCAAATAGAATTAAAAAATGTTCTTAAGAGTCTCTAAATACCCATAGAAAGGACAACGAGTATCAAAAACACCCAAATGAAGCAGCCTAGACCTCATATGAAGGCCTTGGATATTAATACACTAGAAAAAGTGGGCGATTTTGGGCTCCAAAATAGCTCACTAGATCATGTGAAATCTACATTGCCAAACAAAAATTAGTGCAAATTTCACCACTGGTTCAATGTGGGAACCATGGACATGTGATGAGAAAGACAAAGGTATCCCTATAGGGATTTTTAGTTCCTAAAAGTGGTGTTTGGACACCACTTCCATCTGTACACCAAGACTTGGAATAATTGATACAAATTTTGTGAACCATATAAGCCAAAATTGCTTGTACAATTGAGTCAAAAGTTTCATGATCTTTATTAGAGAGGTGAAACTTTTTTTCATTTTCATTATAGGTTAAAAGCCTCATAGAGGCCTTATAAAAGATGTCTAATAGAGTTTTAATCCCTATCCTATGAAATATCAAAGCACATATCCATGGTTTCTTAGCCAACAAATGATTTTGGCTTCATAAATAAGGGTGTATTATCCCCATTTTTGGTTTCTCTAGTATCACAATTAGCTCCAACCTTCTCAGTGTGTGTCAGCCTCATTAGAGGGATTATTTGATGTTGCCAATGATCTCAATTAGTCTAGGACATGTATATCCAATATTATTGGAAAGAGCATATATTTATAGTAAGTCACCTAATTAGACTCAAATTTCATCATTCATTATTGGTATCACTCCAATGTAGTTAGATTTTGATTTTGATACTTTTTGACAATTTTCGCATCTCAAGTATAATATTTGATATAATTTAATTATTTAACTAAGATTTCTTAATTTAACCAAAATAATTTAAGGAACATCATAGTGTTATAGCTTTTTACAAAGAGGATGAAAATTTTAAATCATAAATGCATAAAATAGGGACCTTGCATATAAAAAAATATCATTATTTTAATAACAAGGTATTTTGGAGAAAAAAGGGACTTTTTTTCTTAAAAAGTGATTAAACCCTCATGGTTTTGGGAGATCAAACTTGGTTCATATCAACCTTCTTGAGATAGAAACCCTCTTGGAGAATATTAACTTTTGGATGATGAAAGATTCCTCCCAAGCTAGTTACAAGGAAACTCACTCAAATTTACCACATGGTTTAAATTATTGTAATTGGAATTTGTGAATTTCTTTACAAAGAAAAAAAATTGAGTGGCTTGTTAAGAGAAACTTCATGCAAGATGACATGGTAGTTCATCATTGATTTTCATTGCTCAATGAAATATTTTGCATGCCTTGATATTAATGTGTTTTATTATGATCTTAAACTAGTTGTTATAGATGCATGGAGTCTTATAAATATGAGTTCTTATGTGAAAGCATATGATTATCTAAACCAGTCATCTTCATGCCTTCTATTTATGTCGACTTTAGAGATTGATGGACAAAATGAAAAATTTTATTGCATGAAATTCTTTATCTTTTATGCTAGTGTGAGTTACTATTGTTGATGAATCTTGGTGCATAATTTTATTGAGTTGGGTTGATAATTTGGGAGAGTGGCGTGAGAATTAGAAGGAATATGGTGTGGCATCCTTCTTTATAGAGTTGGGGTTGGCAATAAACCCTTGTCTTGGTGTGGCTAGTAGATTGAAGAGAGTCACTGAGCACATTCCTTTATCAACATGAGCAATATCCACAATAGAAGTTAATCTCTATGACATCACTCTTAATCTCATGCATAATACTTTCTGTTGTGTATTATCTTAGCCCTTGTTGAGCATTCATTATGGAATCAACATGTGAAAGAAAGATATTCTAGACCTGTGCATGCATTTAAAATGGTTATCACTAATATACTAATAAGGTCAAAAATACTTGTTTACTCTTTGTCCTATCAAAATCAAATTGAACATTGTTCATTTTATTAATTTTAGTGGATAGATGCATACTCAAGTTTGACTTAAATTACCATATCAAGTTGGGTATTTTCATTATATGTTATCTCTACCATATAAACTCAATTAAAAATTAGAAACTATCCAAAAACAAAAACCTTCCAAACATTACTCTCCTTATATCAAGGGATTGAAATTTTCAAGTATATTTTGGAGGGGACTTTATAGTGGTATCACTATATAGAGCATCTTTCTATCCTATTGAGAAACTAGCATTGGTTGATGTTGAACACATAGCATGATTGAGAGGGGGGGAAGTGAATCAATCTGTATCTCTAACACATCTTTATTTTTAATAAATTAAAATTCAAACCACTGCTAACATATTACTTTAATGGAACTCTCACCATATTTTTAAGTGCAATTTGAAACGAGGAGCGGGAACAAGAGCAGGAGAAGTAGAGGAGCTAAATTTTTTGGGGAGGTTGTAGAGGAGTCTGAGGATGGTGATGACGATGGTGAGGTGGTGCCCCTTTTCTGTTTTCTTCAATTTGGCCTGATTCTTGGCCTTCGGTTGGCTTGCATTGCGTTTTTGGATGACTTGCATGGGGGAGAGCTTTCTAGTGGATTTTAGCGTGGTGGCTGGAGGCTGGAGTGGTTCAATCGTGGCTTTATTTCCTTTGGGGTTGCCTTCCGGAGGAATCTCTTGGTTGGAACGCATTCTTAATTGGCCATGTGGAATCTCGACTGTTCTCTGGCACGTTGTCCCTCTTTCTCTTGCTCATCGGTCTAGTGTTGCATCCGGTTCCCCTATTCGCGGGTGTCCCTATTATGGCTTTGCTTAGTCTAGGGGATTTTCGTTTGGTGCTCTTGTTGGGAGATTACGGGGGTATCTTATGTTCCCCTCTATTTTGTGCCTCTATTCGGTGCTTTTTAAGGTTTTGGTGCCTTCCAAGCTGCATGGGAGAGTTCTTGGCCTACATGCACTAATACAAAAACAACAATATATGACTAAAACAACTGTCAAAAATTGTAGATAAATGACTAAATTTGATCACGTGATCACTGGTAGTTTATTTCTAGTCATAAATCAATTTGGTCACATGACCGCTAGTTGTTTTGATTTATCAATTTGGCCATCGATTTGGTCATTGATTTGGTCATCAATTTGGTCATTGATTTAGTCATATATTTAGTCACTAATTTAGTCACTAATTTAGTCATATATTTAGTCACTAATTTAGTCATATATTTAATCATTAATTTAATCATTGATTGTTGTTATCTGGTCATTTATTTAGTCATGATAGTCACTAATTTAGTCATATATTTAGTCACTAATTTAGTCATATATTTAATCATAAATTTAGTCATCGATTGTTGTTCTCTGGTCATTTATTTAGTCATATTAGTGATTTATTTAGTCATATATTTAGTCATTAATTTAGTTATATATCGAGTCTTTAATTTAATCATTGATTGTTGTAAAATGGTCATTTATTTAGTCATCATAGTCATTATTTTAATCATTTATTTAGTCCTTATTTTAGTCATATGTTTACATCCATTGGTAGTATATTTAATCATTTTTTATTTATTGGTAGTATATTTAATCATTTTATAATACAAAAATAATATACATTAAACTCGAACTAGATCATAAAAGATAATAAAATATTACATATACGAACAAGCTACATGTTAGAATTAAAAGATTGATTGAACATCATGACAAACAAGGTAATCTACACTAAAAAAATATAATGCAAATATGTATATATAAATAAAGTTATAAGATGTCAAATCTGTCTAAGGGTATAATGTAAATATAATAAAAAATGTCAAAGTTGTCTAAGAGTTTCCAACTCTTTCAAAATAATCAAAGTACCGCATAAAACAATAAGAAACATGATAAACATATTCAACTATATCATTTTCTACAAATATTTTAATGGCCACCTTGCGAAGGTTCCCTCTTTCTCTTTCAGATGGATGGCTCCATCTATTTTGTCTTCATAAGGAAGAGGTATGTTACTTGTGACCGTTAAAAT
The DNA here is from genome assembly GCF_030272615.1 of Cryptomeria japonica. Taxonomy (NCBI): domain Eukaryota; kingdom Viridiplantae; phylum Streptophyta; class Pinopsida; order Cupressales; family Cupressaceae; genus Cryptomeria; species Cryptomeria japonica. The sequence goes on along the minus strand of NC_081407.1, from coordinate 800,693,294 downwards.
GTTCACATTTGCGTCACCTATTCCTTTTAAGTTTAGTCCATGTAAAATAGATAGGGAGTGAATCCTCCCAATGCCAACAACAACACTATCAAATGGATCAAACAACCTATCGTTATCACCTACATTGAATTTATCAGTGTGTTTCTACAAAAAGAAAAAATAACACGTTATATTAATACATATGTAATGATTACCCTCATTTGCATAATAAAACAACCATTAATTTAATAGTACGTGTGTTAAAATAACTACAAAAAGAAAATTTCAAAAAAATTGCAATGATTCTATAGCTGAAAAAAAAGACATCTAGCAGACCAAAGTTCTGAATTCACTATAATAGTCATACAATTATAAGAAATACTGCAATGTCGGTAAAAGTAGTTTTCTGCACACATTTTCTTATATTATTTTGCATAATATTCTGATTATAGACATTATTTCATGTCATAGACTTAGTGCCAAGTTCTAAAACCTATTGGGTTGGATGAAGGAATGAATCCACTTCATTTTAGCTTTCAAATCACTTGATTCCATTGAGTATTGGCTGAGATATTCACATTATAGTGGAAGGCTATCAAAGCCCTCATTAGGGTAACCTGAGAGGCATTAAAATGTAACCAGAAAAGCCTTTCGGTGAAAGAGCGATGTCGAGGAAATAAAAAAGGCACCTATCAACACTAAAGTTTCATCGAAAACCCACATCAATGAAAATAACAATGGTCTTGCCAAAGCAAACTTTTTTGATGAAAGGATGATGTCAGAAGAATCGAATGAACTCTTAGCGAAGGCAAAGTTTCATCGAAATATGTATTGCGATGGAATCATGCCAAATTTCAGCGAAAGGAACTCATCAATAAAACAAGGGTTTCGATGAATGGGATAAACAACTTATCGAACCAGCATGTTCCATCGAAATGAAAAGAAAGTGAGACAAGCACATCAGCTTGACCCTCAAAGTATCTATCGAAAGAACAAGTTCCATCGAAGTATCTGGTTCGATGAAAATGGGCACAGTCTCATAGAGATGGTCTCATCAATGAAAAGGACATGTCGGTGAAATCCCAAATGCATCTGCTAAAGCACGAGACTTGTCGAAGTGGATATGAAGTGGGGCCCTCTAGCCAGGGTCACAGATCGATGAAATGGAGTGAGATCTCATCAAAGTAAAAGGGGTTTCAATGAAAACAAACTATCGAGTAAAGCATTAGAGTGCATGGTGAAATGAGACCTTTCATCGAAAATCCAATATCAATGAATTCAATGGATAACTCATTGAAATATGGTTGATAGAAAATGCATATCGATAAAAGGTGAAAACACTTGAGCGAAGAGAGAGTTTCATCTAAACAAAATAAATAGTGTAGGGTCTATACTAAAGATGGGCATTGATGAAACTAGGGCATCAAAGAACATGAAAATAAAGTCATCGAAGGGGTATGTTTCATTGAAATAAGAGTTGCCTTCGGGAAATGTGGCACGCTCATGCATCGAAAGGTAGAAATCAGCAAAAAAGCACAATCAATCCGCTAGGAAATATTACACGAATCCAAATGAGTCACATCATCATAAATTCAAAATGCATTTCTTAATGACTGTTGTAGTACGAGAAGTAATCAAACTACTCAGATACCAGAATTGTTCAGGTGGATAAATTCATCAAGGAAAGAAGGAACTGGTGCAGTAGGGGTCACAGAATTCCTCACGGAAAGAAGTAAAAACTGTAAGTGCTTCTCATAATTTCTTGTCTTTTTTTGAATTGAAAATAAAGATGAAAGCTTCATCATCTAGGAAAGATAAAACAAAGAATAACAAAGAGCCTCACCCTCCTAAAACCAAAGAAGAAAAGCCAGAACGACAGAAAAAGGAAGGTCGACCCTTATACCAGGACCTAATAGACCAATTCCCTCTCTCAAGTCACCGGTCTAGAAAGATTAAGAACAATGATGAGGGATTGGAAGATAGATTTGAAAACATAGGGGACATTTGGACAAAGGTTCAACGGCAGGTGAACTCACAATAATGGTTCCCACTTTTTTGCCACTTTTGACACTGAGATGAACATTTTTAAAATAATCTTCAACTTCTAAGAACTATAACTTTTAAACTATTAAAAATTTGAAGATGATGTAAATTAGTGATTTGTAGCATTTTGTTTGCAGTTCTATATACATTTTTTTTTAAAAATTTTGAAGGATTTTTTTTTAAATTTTCCATCTCCCTTGAAAAGTAGTTTTTTACAACAAACTATATTTTTTAAGAGTGATGTGCCTCCCGAAACGCATAACTTTTTTTTTATAAATGATAAAAACTCAATTCTTTCTAATTTTGGTTTGTAACATCAATATCCAGGGCTTGCAATTGGTTTGATCTAGTGATATGTTCAATATTTTTCATTTTATAAAGTTTTGAAGTCTTACTAGTCATAATTCAAACATAGGTTTAAGTTTGAACACATAACTTGTTCTATATATATTGAAATTCAATTTATTTATTTTTGTTAGAAAGAAGACATCAATACCTAGTGCTTAGATATTTTTCAGAATTTTTTTGAATTAGTTTCCTATTTTTCCGAATGCGTTGAACACAGAAGTTCATGTTCGGTGAAAAACCAATATTCCATAAAATTGAAAAAACAAGAACATAATAAATTCAAAATATAACAAAATTATACTCGTTGGAAAACTTTCTCCAAGTACTACCATCTAATATTTTTGGGTTATCAGAATTATTTCATTCGTGCTTTGAACTAGAGCTCCGAAGTCATAAATTCTTCAGAATTCTAAAAAAATTTGGGAGAAACCTCTAACAGCATGGTTCGAATGAACACTTGTTCGAGCGAATTGGGTTCGCTCGAACCGCAAGGGGTTCGAACGAACCCCCATTCGCTGGAACCCACACACTTAATTTTGGCCTGTACTTTTTCATAACGGTCGGGTTCGAACGAACCCGACCAGTTTTAACTGTCAGGTTTTGTTTGAACTAGGACCGATGCAATTTTATTTTTTTTCATTTAATGTAGTCGTATAAATGTCCACAATTTTTTTCATTTTTTATCACACAAATGATTAAAATAATTCACATTTTTGGATGAGAGAAGACATTTGAAATTTATTTTGAGGGCAATAATTTCAAGATATTTGAAGGTTTTTTTAAAAGCATGGGGAACAAGAAGAGAAGGCAAAATAAGACTTCAAGGAATTATTCTCCAGAAACAAAAGAAATATATCAAGAACAAAGAAGAAAAAGATATTATGATGCAAGTATGTATTTTAATTTTTATTTCTATTTAATTTTATATGTATTACATACCAAAAATAGTGTTTATTTGTTAGTATTAATTAGTTCAATATTTTTTATCTAATATTTTTAATGAAAATTAATTTAAAACATCTTAATTAAATTAATTGGAAATAGTAGGATTAAAAACAATCTCATTTTAATTGGAAAGCATAATTAATTTGAGATAATATGTGTATTTGCAAATTTCAAATTCCTTTAACTTGCTTGTTGTGTAATTGCATTTTTCTCCTATATAATTAAGTCCATTTATAATAGATAAGACCTATTATGTCATAATTTAGGTTCTAAATTATATATATTGAATATTTAAGACATGTACTTAATTTCATGTGATAGGAAGTTGATATCACATAATATATCTGTCTTAAAGGGAGTCAAGTATATTAATGTGAAATGTTTTTGCATACGTGGTCATATTAATTTTAATAATAAGGCCTATTATGTGATAAATTAGGACTATTACATTGATTATAGGTATTAAATGTGACATAAATTTAGAACCTATTACATGTCATAATTTAGGTTCTATTTATATGACTTCACGTATGCAAAAACATTTCAGATTTGGAGGTCTATTATGCAATAATAGGTCTTAAATACACATGTGAAAAATTATAGTCCACCTATTATGACATAACAAATTAATATGAGGTCACCTTTATCATATGCATGCATCAAAATATTTGTACTTTTAATTTTCGAAATTGGAATTTCTAATTTATCAAAATTTCATTTTATGCACGTTATTAGTGAGAGATGGACATTTTCAAAATAACTCATCAATATTTATTTCCACTTTATATATGTTTATGTTTATTTTTTATATTAGCGCATAATAAAATTTAACCTTAACACTATACGTAAGGAATAACATAAATTAAACGATAATAATAAACTAATTATACTTCTTCATGTGTAAATCTAGAATTAAACATCAAAAAAAAATTATTAAAATAATTATCATCTTCTTGAAATATTAATTATTGAACAAAATTTAACTCTAACTCTAAACCTACTTGCACACTAAATAAATTTGAGCCCCAATCCTAACCTGAGAACAAATTGAACTTTAAACCTAAACCTAATTTAATTAGAGTTAAAACACTAAGGTCCTAAAAGTAATTAAATTTAATAAACCAAATTGAACCCTAATTTTAACACGAAGCTTTAAGCCAAATTCACCCCTATTATTAAACCTAATAAAATAATCTATTAATTTGAACCTTACACCAACTCTTAAATTATGTGCAGAATGGGCTCGAGAACAAGAGAGTTCTGCAGCGGGAGTCGAGGCAAACAAACCTGTTGAAGAACATGATATAGTTGATGAACATAGGGAGGAGATTTTCCAAGTTGAACAAATGGAGGTTGAAGGAAAGGGGTCAGGCTCCCTACCTCCTACCACTGATATGGATGAGCATATTGTGGATCTAGCTAAATAGGTGAAGAGAAATATTTCTTATAAAAATTTAGATCATTTACTTGAAATGGATGTGGATGAGTTGAAACGTCTCAGTGAAGAACCTAGACATACTAAAAGGACGTCAATGAATAAAAGTGCAAAAGAAATAATGTCTCATTTCAACAATCTTGATACTACACTAGAAAAAGCTCAATTGTTATCAATTGTACTTACTTGTAAAGACTTAATAGATCCACTGAAATTGTTGGGTATAAATACAAGTCGTCAAAAGAGGAAAACTTCTTAGCTACAAAAATTTATTATTGATAATGTTAAGAAAGTTTTGGTGAACATTGGTAAAAAATCTCAAACTATAGATAAGACCATTTCAAGAAGAGTGATGTTGACATCTTTAGTAAATGAAAGATTGCCTCAAAAAAGACAAATCTCTTCACTGTCATTTGAGTTTGGTTTTAGTAGAAGGACAATATCTAAATATGTTAAAAGGAGAAAGAGTTTGGATGATACTACCTCAGAAGGGAATTGGGCAATTATGTGTAGAGCTCCTCGTTCTGGTAGAATTGAAGATGTTGTTAGGAACTTTGTGACAAGTTTTTGGAATGATAATACTCATCCTTCATCAAACAGTAGAGATGTTATCAAGCAAAGGATTGGTCCTGATTGTTATGATCTCCATGTAAAACATTGGATAGACACAACAAAACATTTATTTATATGTGTTGTTTACTAAAACAAACCCTCATATAAAGATTGGACAAACCATGTTTGAACGGTTAAGGCCATATTATGTGAAGTTAAACAAAGTTTTTGAAACTTGTTGTTGTTGTTATCACATCGAATTTGACTTGTACTATCAGGTTTTTTGAAAGATTAGAGAAGATAGTGATGGTTATGAAAATGCTCATTCTAAACGAACAAGTCAATTCATAGCATCCATCTTATGTGATAAATCAGATGATAATGCAACCAATCAAATAAATTGCATAAGAGGAATTTGTGGAACATGCGGGGATTTGGCTAAATTGCCTTTGAGAGATGAAGATACTGACATGAGGAAGATGGTAAATTGCAAGAGTTACAAGTACAAAAAATTTGAAACAAAATTTGGAAAGGAATCTACAAGGCTAGATTATGTAGAAGAGGAAATACCTATTGGAACATTTATGGAAATTTTTCGTAAGTTGATAAAATCATACATATGCCATGGTTTTTTTGCCAAGTGGAAAGCAGAACAATTTAAAAGATTAAGAGACACTTTCCCACTTGGAACTATTCTATCTGTAGTGGACTTCGCAGAGAATTACTCTTTTGCACATCAAAAAGAGATTCAATCAGAGTATTACTTTTCAAACAAAATCACTATTTTGGTGTATGTGTGTTATCGACATGCACAGATGAATTTGGATGGTGTTGATAGTACATTTGAAAATCATGTCATTAAGAAAGAGTATCACTTCTATATCAGTGATGATAAGGAGCATGACACACTTTTTGTACAACATTGCTTTAAGAAGTTTTCTGAATATTTGAAAGATAGAGGCATAACAATAGTTAAACATTTTGTTTGGTCTGATGGATGTGCGACACAATTCAAATCTTCAAGGCCATTTTATGCCTTATGTAGATATCATCTAAATGAAAAAATACCACATGTTTGGAGTTTTTTTGAGAGTGGTCATGGAAAGGGTGAACATGATGGTGCGAGAGCTTGTATCAAACGTGCTCCAAGAAAGCATCAAATAAAGTACATAGGAGATCATATAGAAGATGCACATGATGTTGTTGAATGGTGTAAGAAACACTTTGAGCAACCTGATTATCCTGGGGAATCATCATCAAGAACATACAGACCCATTCCATATAGAGTGTTTTGGGAGATAACCGGTACGTGTTCTCTTTTAGTGTTTTATTTAAATTTTTTTAATTTTTTAAAAAATGTTCCTAGTTCAAATGTTTCAATTTAATAACTTGATCTACATGTACATGTTCTTGTACACATGTACTGTAAATTTTGCAAATTTGGATAGAAGATCAATGCATGGATGCAAGAGCGTGGAGAGGACAAGATCTTTGCATTGTGTCATGAGTACAAATAATCGCCCATGGACATTATACACTAGGGATTATTCATGTTTTTGTTCTAAATGCGTTTTCAAAAACTATGTTGATTGCAAGAACCATGAGCTTGGATATGTTAGTGAATGGAAATTGGTGCCACTAGATGTTTCTGACACATACGAGGATTCAAATGACGACGAAAACTTTGAAGACATTCCTTTGATTTCTGGTGATTATGATCATATTTCAGGATTGATTAAAAAAGGTACATATGACGTACACATGTATATATTTAAAGTATATACATATTGCATATATATAAATATTTAAAAAATGATGCGTACATGTACAAATATTTCCTTAAATATGACATGTAACTTAGAATTTATTTAACTTGTGTCAAATTGCAAGAGATATTTTTGCAGTCATAGCAAAAGATGGAAATATAGAAGGTGTTGGTTATCATTTATTGCGTTGCACAAAAGAGAGAAATAAGTTATCAAAATCTGAAATGAGTGATGGAATGTCATTTCCCACAGGTTTGAACTGATTTGAATATGTATGTACACATCGCTTACATGCAAATTTTTAATTTCTTACATTTCTTATGTATACATTTACATGTAGGCTCAGTTGTAGTGCAAGGGACATATTTCAAACAAGTTAAAATTGTTCAACATGGGATTCATTTCACTGAATACCAAATTGACAACAAGGTATATCAGTATAGTCACTTGGTCATTGTTGTTGGCCTAATTTTTCAAACAGTTCCACGTCGAGAGCGGTCTCAAAAGTGGAGACTAGATAGTGAAGATCATGACAAAATATTAAGTGTTATTGAAGAGCGTTCTGAACCACTTGATGTGGTATGAACTATATATATTTAGTAATCCAAAGTACACATGTGGTTCAACCCACATGAATTAAATTAATACTTGATAAATTCTAGATCTCTTAACTTGTTTTGAAACTTGGATAAATATTTTTTAAGTTTAAATACATGAAATTTAAATAATTATATCAAATTAGGATGTATGAAGTTAATTCAAGTATGTACATGTTTAAATGCATGTTTAATTTGTATGTGTATATAGTGTACTGTATCTAATTCTAAATGCATGTAATTTGTAAGGACCACTAGTTAAAATAATTTAATTAAAAATGCATATTTAAATTAGAATGTAATATGTACATGTGTAAAATTGATATATGGAATTAGGACATGTACATGTTATGAACTATTTAACTTGTGAACTATTAAGTTTAGTTTGTTCATTTGATATTAATTAGTTCAAGTGTGATTTTTATATTGTTCATTGGAGTGGATATACTCTTTTGTTTGAACATGTTCTTTTAAATTTTAATGCATATCTATTGTATGTACATACGTGTTACATGTACTTTAAAATTTAAAGTTTTAGCTCGAACATGTGCATTCTTGATATATATATATATATAAAGTGTACACATAAGTATTTCTAACATGTGCACGCGATATATATATATATAATCTAGTCCAGTCCATCGAACATAAAGTACATATATAATCTAACATGTACATGTGCATGAAATATATAATCTCTAGTCTAAACTTCATATCACATGATGCAGGAAATATATATAATCTGATCAAACACAACAGACGTATAAAGTATAATCTAGTCTAAACTTCATACATGCATGAAATATACAATCTGATCAAACATGTAAACGAGGTATAAAAAATATAATCTAGTCTAAAATTCATACATGATGCATGAAATATATATAATCTTATCAAACACAAACCAGGTATAAAGTATACTCTCTAGACTAAACCACATACATGCATGAGATATATATAATCTAATCAAACACAACTAGATATAAAGTATAATCTAGTCTAAACTTCATACATGCATGAAATATACAATCTGATCAAACATGTAAACAAGGTATAAATAATATAATCTAGTCTAAATTTCATACATGATGCATGAAATATATATAATCCATATAAAACACAAACCAGGTGTAAAGAATAATCTAGTCTAAACTGCATACATGCATGAAATATATATAATCTGATCAAACACAAACAAGGTATAAAGTATAATCTAGTCTAAACTCCATGTACATGCATGAAATATATATAATCTGATCAAACACAAACCAGGTATAAAGTATAATCTAGTCTAAACTTCATGTAAATGCATGAATATATATATAATATGAAAGCCTATAAAAAGATAAATGCAAATGAGCTATAAAGTCTAGACCAAATCAATAGGGATCATGTCGGCCATGAACTGAGTGACCATCTGAGGGAGACTCTTGGTGAGAGTCTAGTCCAATAGACCCCTACAAAGGTAGAATTTATTTAAATATTAAATATAATATATCTATCTCTCTAGACACATGTACATCAAATCCAAGTAGAGTTAAATAAAAATTTAAATATAAATTGTAATGTGCATGTATACATACATGTACATATATGTACCAAAAACCATAACTAACCTGTCCACTAATAGCATCTAAAGAATCTCTCCTACGCACACGCTCAGAGCTCAAGGAAGGAGTGACATGAGCTAACTGTTATACATACACGTGTACACACACACACACACACACACACACACACACACACACATATAAGGATTAGTCCATGATCAATTTAAATGATCTACAAATTAAAACTTAGAACTAGATTATTTATTAAACATGATCTATATATATAGATTTATCCTACATTACAACATGTATACATATCTTCTAAAAATTTAAACGCACATGTACATGTACATACATGTGTATCAAGAGTAGGCTATATAGTCTGATCCTGTCCTGTGATCATATCAACAACATCACTCATGCCTGCATATCTCTCTCTAGTTGTACGTATCACTGATGAGTGCAAGGGGCTAACTAGATGACTGGGCATCATGGATGAAGTGTCTGACTGTAGTAGCGTGTCCATAAACCCAGTATGGCTCAAATCTCGTAGTTGCTCCTCAAATGAGTCCAAACCCTCATCTGTGATATGGACCTGATCAGCTCGTATTTCCTCCTCAGATGAATCCAAGTGGCCCTCATCTGTGATATGGACCCGATCAGCTCGTAGCTCCTCCTCTGTAGTAACAGAGTGATCTATAGGTGGGTCACTGCCTGGAGCATGCGTAGAGTGATGAGAATATTGTGACTGCCTTAGGGTATGCGTCAATGTCATTGTAGCCTGACCATCTCTGAGAATCTTCTCTCTAACACCAACCAATGGCATCCTAAGTCGAGATGAAATAAAACTATAGGCATATAGTAGGTCCTCAGCTAAATACTGTGACATCTGTACATGTCTACTACCTCCGCCTATAGCTGCTACCTCATCTGGGGAGGGGATGCCATCAGTAATATGTCAATCATCTGAATCTGAAGCCCCCCATGACTAGAAGATCCATGATCTGTGGATGATCGCGAACGTGGTTGACTCATCATATATTTACCCAGCTTGTCAGATGATATGGTGGTTGTTGTTGATGTAATCTGTCCAATCCTATCAATTGCTTCTCTCTGAGAAGCAATCACAATGTGATCCGCTATGGGGGCCATGGCCTATGTCTAGGCATAGCTCTATCATGCCTACGATATGCATCTCTATCAGCAATCCTGCCCCTCCCCTGTCCATAATATCCTAGAATATCAAGGTAGTTTGGTTTCATCTGACAATGAACCTCAGCAACTACCTGTTGTGCAAAGTATAATGGTATTTGGTCATTATTAGGATAACGACCATGGGCAACTAAGAAGCATGGGTAAACCAATGATGCAACCTGTGGGTCGATACATCTCGTGACCTGATATCCCCTCACCTTACTCTTCTCCTGATACTGGGGAAAGCATCTCTCCTTGATGGTCTCCTTCAAGACCACCCTCACCACATCTGCAAAAGAATGAGGACCCCTCACCTCACTCCTCAACTGTCTATATATATCCTCTATAACCTCAAGTGAGAATGAAGTGTGAGAAACTAAGCAGTCCCTCAATGTCCGCAAACTATCAAAAATGGATGTGCATGTACTCTTGTACACGCTATCAGTATGAGGGTCATCTAATATGACCCTCATCCTATGCAACTCACGATCACTGTACTGGAAGATAGTAGCAATGTCGGGCAAGGGGAGATCCTGTTGTGGAGGATCAACATCATCAATGTGTGGCTCCTGATCAGAAGCCTACGCAGGTGGATCCTGATCAGGAACCTGCAAAGGTATATCCTGGGATGCCATCTATCTAGGTACATGTCATAAAATTAAAATAAATATGTAAGCACACACACACATGAAGTGCATTCAATTTAAAACATTAAAAATTAAAATCAGTTAAATTGCAGAGAGAGAGAGAGATCATTTTCATGAGAGGGAGAGAGATTATACATATAAATCTTCATGAGAGAGAGAGAGATCATTTTCATTTTCAAAAATTTAAATCTTCAAGAATACATAAAAAATTCAAATATTTCAGAGAGATAGAGATAACATATATTTTAGATCTAGAGATAACATATATTATTTCAAAGAGATAGAGAGATCTAACATGTGTATATTTAAATCTTTTCAAAATATATAAAAAATTCAAGAACATGATATATAACATGGAATGCAACAAGTCTCTAAATTTTCTGACATTTTTTCTGTTATTGAACTCCACATCTAAAAAAAAATACAAGTCATTGTATTTTTGTAATAGGCCCATATGATTATAAAATTATTAAATCTGTAATATGTGATGGACTAAGGGGTATGTCGTTATAAGGGGTCATATGTGACCTACTAAGGGGTCACACATGTGTTAATGCATGCGTGACCCCTTAGGACAATATACGACCCCCTAAGACACTATGTGATGGACTAAGGGGTCATATCTAGTTCTAAGGGGTCATATATGACCCCTTAGGACACTATGTGATCATAAGGGGAATGTCATATGTACACTAGGATGTTATAAGGGGTCATATGTGACCTACTAAGGAGTCATGCATGTGTTAATACATGCGTGACCCCTTAGGACCACATACGACCCCTTAAGACACTATGTGATGGACTAAGGGGTATGTCATTCACACTGGGATTTTATAAGGGGTCATATGCGGTTCTAAGGGATCACGCATGTGTTATAAAACATGCATGACCCCTTAGGACCACATATGACCACTTAGGACACTATGTGATCATAAGGGGAATGTCATATATACACTAGGATGTTATAAGGGGTCATATGTGACCTACTAAGGGGTCACACATGTGTTAATGGATGCATGACCACTTGGGACCACATACGACCCCTTAAGACACTATGTGATGGACTAAGGGGTATGTCGTTCACACTAGTATTTTATAAGGGGTCATATGCAGTTCTAAGGGGTCACACATGTGTTATAACACATGTGTGACCCCTTAAGACCACATATGACCCCTTAGGAAACTATGTGATCCTAAGGGGAATGTCATATGTACACTAGGATTTTATAAGGGGTCATATGCAGTTCTAAGGGGTCATATATGACCCCTTAGGACACTATGTGATCATAAGGGGAATGCCATATGTACGCTAGGATGTTAAAAGGGGTCATATGTGACCTACTAAGGGGTTACGCATGTGTTAATGCATATGTGACCCCTTAGGACCACATACGACCCCTTAAGACACTATGTGATGGACTAAGGGGTATGTCGTTCACACTAGGATTTTATAAGGGGACATATGCGGTTCTAAGGGGTCACACATGTGTTATAACACATGCATGACCCCTTAGGACCATATATGAACACTGAGGACACTATGTGATCGTAAGGGGAATGTCATATGTACACTAGGATGTTATAAGGGGTCATATGTGACCTACTAAGGGGTCACACATGTCTTAATGCATGCATGACCCCTTACGACCACATACGATCCCTTAAGACACTATGTGATGGACTAAGGGGTATGTCGTTCACACTAAGATTTTATAAGGGGTCATATGTGGTTCTAAAGGGTCACACATGTGTTATAACACATGCGTGACCCCTTAGGACCACATATGACCCCTTAGGACACTATGTGATCCTAAGGGGAATGTCATATGTACACTAGGATGTTATATGTGATCCTCTATGGTCCTAAGGGAACGTATTGTGTCATCAAGTGCATATGTGGTCTTAAGGGGTCATGTTGTGCGTGTAATAGGATGTGAAAATGGGTCACATTGTAGAGGATTTATTTTGTCTAATTTGTTTAAATTTTTTATCTAAATTTTTTAATGTTTTTTTAAATTAAAATTTATTAATTTTTCTAACGTTTAATTTATTATATTTAGGTTTGTGACATTTTTCTAATTTTCTTTTTTGGCTAATGTTTTTTTAAGTTCTAATTTACTACCTTAGTTTTTTATGTTTTTCATAACAATTTTTTAAAATGTTGAAAAAAAAATACATATATATAGTTATGTAATTTTAAAAACAAATTGACACATTTCAATCAAAACATTAAATTATCAAATACTTTTCTAAAATAATGAAAAACAATAAATTATCAAACATTTTTCTAAAATGCTGAAAAACAATAACTATACAATTATTTAATTAAAAAAATAAATTAACAAACAAATTATTTATTAATTTAATAAAAAAAGACATTATTAAACCAAAAAAAGGGTTATTTTGTGCACCTGAAATAATGAAGGTCAAAAACTGAAATATGAGAGTGTGTGGGGGAAAAAGTGACACTAAGCAAACATGCCCTAATCTCACTTTCAACCACACACTTGTGGAATACGAAAGAGCCTAGAGGTATCACACAATTGGCTACTTCTTCTTGTGGAAGAGAGAGCCACGGGCTACCTATTAGGATTTCTATTCCTTTGTTGTAATTGAAAGATGAAATGATGCAAGTTCAATCCCTAACCCCAAAGTGCAAGTATGAACTAATAACAAGATTACAGAATTGAACTTAAATGATAGAAAGCTGTAAACACAAGGACAAGACAAGAATGCAAATGCGTACCCAGAGTTAAAATTTGACTGAAAATGTTCGGGACAGGGGCGCGGGTGCCACTGTCCTGATTCTGCCCCTGAAACTGCTCCAGAACCTGTTGTTTTGCACTCTGGAAAAGCTGTCAAAAATGCTGAAAATGCTGTCTGTCAGGAGGACCAGGGCGCCCAGCGCCCCTGTCCTGGCAGGACCAGGGCGCCCCACGCCCCTGTCCTAGTCTTTTCCTTTGAGATTTGGTGTGAAGTTCGGTCTCTGTCTGCTTCTTCCGGATCTGTAACTTGCGGCGTCGTCCGAATTCCGAAACCTGCACTTATATCTGAAAAGGTGTGGTGGGCAGCTATATAGGGTTTTGCCTTAGTCAAACCCCCGCTTCGGTGATTTCCACCTCCACGAATAGCCAAGTTGTATTGTAAAATGTATTGTGTGTGCAGACCTAGTGTGTGTGCAAGGTCCTTAAATGCAAGAAAGCAAACTAGAGCAACCTAGAAAGTAAACCCTAATTGCTTGTAAATGATAATGTAAATGCTCTAAATCAAGATGCAAAGTGATCTAAAGCATGAATAAAGGATATATTGAAGCTTATGCAAAGACATGAAAACAACATGAAATCATACCCAACCCTTAAGGGAGGAGTACAAGCCAATCTTCAGTTGGTAATCTCCTATTGTTCTTCAATGTCTCCCAAGCCCTAAATGAATGAAATTGATGAATGCTTGATGGATGGATGTTGAATGTTATTGAAGTCTTCAAAGATCTGCTCTTTCGCTGCATAGAAGGTCCTCCAAAGCCAAAATTCCCCCCCCTTTCAAATGAAGAAAGAGAGCTCTTATGTATGAAACCCTAGGTCGTAATTTCATCTTTTGGCCGACCTAGAGATTGAATCTCCCACCAATTTCTTGGGGTTAAGCTTTATTTTATGATTGGATCGCGCTCCTAAAATTTCGGGAAAAATGTCCGGGACCATGTTGCACTCCGGGCGCCATGGTCCTGACAACTTTTCACCAAATTTTCAGGACTGTCGGATATGATGATTTTAGAGAGAATCCCAAAGTTACAGGTGATTTCGAGATGTTTTGACCCCCGAAATCAAGCCCCCAAGTTCAAAATAGGACCTAATTAGGGTTTTTGATTAAATGATGTATTGGAAGAATAAAATGAAAGGGGCACACTTTAATGAAAAGGGCCCAACTTTATGATATGGGAGATGATAAAATAGAACCTTAGACCTAATTAATTTAATTAATTAAGTGCTAAAGGGGGAAATGCGATGCAAAATGCAAAATGCGCCAAGGCGGGTGCTAAACTAGGTGTGAAATTGTACCACCGTAGCAAGTGCGTACAATTTACGACGCTACATTTAGCCCCCACTTTAGCGGTCATTTGAACACTACGTGCATATGCAAGCTAAAGTACAGAAAAGTAAACATTATTTGAAAAAGGATATATCCATAAGTCTGTCGAACGAAGCCCCCAGCGGTATCTGCAGTACACAGTTAGGAACCACAACCTACAAAACCACATGTTAGATCACAGAATCACCAAATGCTTACTAAGGAAGGTGATGAAAATTCGAGGGTAGCTATATGCCCCCCCTGTTTCGGCTTGCTAATTTTAGTGAGTTGAAACAGGGTATCATGTTTACCACTCCGAATTGTTAAAGAAAATTGATGACAAATGCTCACAAGAAGACTTGATATGAGATCAAAAACTAATGGAGAATCATTTGGTAAAAAAGAGGACTAAATCTCAATTCCAACACAACAAAGAGTGTGAGGATTTGAGAGTTCTCTAACACAAGATGAAGGATGTAAACATGGACTTCTTGCCCCTAGATCTTGTCTAGGTGATCCATGGGAAAAAGGACATGGAAAACTAGCCCCTAGAGTCTGTCTAGGTGATCCATGTAAGGGAGGAGAGTGAGAAAGTCTAGCCTTATGTCGCTAGTTCCACTCAACCTCGTGCATGTGTGTGTAAGTGAGGTTAGAAGCATCTCATAGGAGTCTATGCCCGAGTATGCTACAACCTGTATATGTATAGTACAAAAGCGTGACATCTCACTCTAAGAGTCTGTGCTTTGGTTCTGAGAATAATCACCCTGCATAAAAGAAAAATGGAGACATCTCGCTCTAAGAGTCTGTGCTCTGGTTCCGAGAATGACCCATTGCTCAAAAAGTGTAATGTTTATGTCATAAGTAAAGTAGAACAAGGATACCTACCTTTATTACAAAAGAAGATACCCAAAAAATGCAACAATGTCATAGATCCAAGCAAGAGAGTTTTGCACTCTTTAAGCAAGGATAAGATAGTTGAAAAGGGATATCTTGTAATATGTGTAAAGGAGATCCTTAGAGGAGAAGAGATCTTTGTACAAAAGACACCTATCCCCGAGAGGAATTGTCTTAGACAAATATAACATCTTCTAGAATAAGACAAAGAAGAGAATAAGAATGCAATACTTCCTTCTTTTGCGAGGTGAAAGTGATTCTTAATGAAGGATGATGCTCTTTTTAACCCAGTTAGGAGAGTGAATTCATTATGGATGTATTTTACCAAGTGCAAAAGAGGTTGTAGTCAAGGACTTACACCTCTTGTAAGAGAGAATCCTTTGAACAAACAACAACAAATGCGTACAAGGCATAACATCAAGTAATAAAGTCCACACCATCCACAAAATAGGAAAAAGTGGATCCTTAGATAAAAATAAGGAAATATCATTGCCTCCCAAGGATAAGGACAATGAGAAGAACTTACACAATCTTCTAGGGAGAGATTTGGACATAAGCAAAAGAAGAGATGTATGAAATCATTCTTGTCCCCATAGGAACAAGAAAATTAGGCTATTATGTTGCTTCAAAAAAAAAATATGATTGCACTTGAAATTGTACCATCATGAATGACAATGAGCCCCCAGTAAATGAGCTACCAATGTCACATAATGATGAGCAAAATAATAGCCATTAATGTTATTTAAAGACATGATAGATTGAATAAGGTATTTGAATATGACATGTTAAATGCTCAACTATAAGTGAGATCAAAAACATGTATAAAATGATAAAAATTGAAGAAGAAAAGTCACATGAAATCTTAGAAGAGGAATGAGTGTAATTTATTAGAGCCTTATCCCTAGAGGAAAGGACTTTATGATGAATAGGAGATAAAGATTCATAAGTGGATTTAGAAATTTGAGGGGATTCATAAAGAGATTTGTTCATTGCCAAGATTTCCTTATGAGGGGAATGAGAGTTGATAGAAGTAGAAGATGATTTAGTTGAAGTGAGATCATCATCACTACTAAATATAGCATTCACATTGAGAGATGGTCTTTTAGATGCTTTAGTGCGTTTGCAGGGATTGTAGCCAAGTCCAAAGGCATAATTGTGAAAATTAGTCTCTAGAGGAACCTTCATCCCTTGTTCATGAGCGCCACAACCATTTCCATGATACCCATGCTTAGCAAAAATGCGAAAACCACGACCATAACGATCAGCCATTTTAGGAAGAGAAGGTGGTTTTTCATAAGACAAAGAATCAAACTCTTCATAATTAGAGGTGTGAGGAGAAGAAGTTTGAGAAGCGGCCACAAAATTATTGCTCATAGGTTCAGGTAAGATTGATTGATTTTTAGTTTCTTCCTTATTTTTAACTTTAAACTCTCTAGGAGGAACCCTATACTCACCTACAAAGGTGGGAGTGAAATCAAGAGATCCCCAGTCGTCTTCTGCAAGAACCTTCTCAGGATCAAAAGCCTTTTTATGCGTATATTCAAGTCAAGAAGGATCTTCTTCAGGAGCTTCAAACTCATCCAAAGAATTTTGATTATCAGAGGGTGATGATTCATCCATAGGTATCTTGTTTAACAAGTCATCACTAGAAGAGGAAGGCTTAGAAGAACTCCCTTTGGAAGTAGATGTTTGCAAACAAGCTTGAAAATTAGTATCACCTATCAAGGTATATGTCTTATTGTTATAAATGAATTTAACTTGTCTATGCAATGTAGAGGGGACAGCTTGCATACCGTGAATCCAAGGTCTCCCTAATAACAAGTTGTATGTTAGATTTCCCGACATAACATGGATAGGAGTAGGCAAAGTAATAGGTCCCACTGTGATGGGTAAGGTGATAATACCTAATGAAGACTTAGCCACATTATCAAAGCCTTGAATGGGACGAGAGTCAGGCTCAATAAGGGATGTATCCACATTCATCTTATGCAATAGATTAATGCTACACACATTAAGGCCAGAGCCATTATCTACCAGTGTTCGTCTTATAGCAGTGTCATTTATGATAACCACAATCATCAAGGGATCATATTGATGTTGAATTTCACTAGTAGGCAACTCATCTTGGGTAAACACAATTTGAGCTTTAGGTTTCATCACAGAGTTAACCAAAGACACTATATTACTAGATGTATTAGGTGGAGGAACATTCAAATCTTTCAAGGCATCTTGTAACATTCCATGATGAGGGGAAGAAGTTTGGATCAAATCCCAAAGGGATATCTTAGCAGGAGTAGTTTTAAGTTGTTCTATGAGATCATATTCCTTACCAAGAACTTGTGAAATACGAGGAGCTTGAGGAAGAATAGGTTGGGAAGGAGGAAGTGAAGTTGGGATAACTGGAGGAGGATTAGGTTGCCTATTATTTCTAGTATTATAAGTATGGGCAACCGCATGATAACTCTCTCTAGTCAATTGCTTAGCATACTCATAAGGGCTCTTAGAGGAATAACCTCCTTGCACAGTAATAACAGGTTTCTTTGGAGTGCAAAAAGAATCATTAGCATAACCACCTTGAACCACTAAGATAGGCTTATTTAAAGGTTGAGAATTTTGAGAAGGACAAGCACCTTGGACAGTGAAGAGAGGTTTGTTAGGTGTCTCATTCACATGTATCAAATTGATTGAGGATGGTTTAGAGGAAAGAACAAAAGTGTTGGAAGAATTATTGATAGTCTTCTCTTGCACTAAAATCTTATCACGGATCAAATCAATTTTAGGAGAGAGACAAGGGATAGGCATTGATGTTCTAGTAGGAAGAGTAATACTAGGAAAGGTCATATCATCCTTTATCATCAAAGGATCTACATGGGGAATAGACTCTCTAGGAGAAGGATCAACACTACTCTCTAAAGTCTCACTTTTGAGAGGGAGATCTTTGAAAGAGATGTTAATCATCTTGCTTTTAACTAGGGTATCCTTATGAGTAGAACCAAGTTGAGGAGAGGGAGATGCTTTATTTTTAGAGGGAGAATAATTGAGATTCAAGGAAGGTGAGAAATTATCAAGGGAGAGAGAATAATCTACACCTTCTTCTAATGGTTCATCCCAAATAGTGAGGTTGTTGAAAGGAATGTTTGAAGTATTGTCAATTTTGGGAGAGGAGATAACATTGTTTATTAATTCCTCATCCTTAGGAGGGAGAGCATCAATAGATGTGTTAAACTCATCCTCTTTCCTCAAAATATGTTCAATATGATATTTAGGGGAGAGAGAATTAAGGAAATTGCTTATTATTTCATCTTCTTTCTCTAAGGGATGCTTATGGGTAAGACAAACTTTAGGAGAAGGGTAAGAATTTATCATTAATTCATCATATCTAGTGGGAATTTTGTTGGAAAGGGAAATGCCACCACTAGGAAATGTAGGGATAATGTCATCTTCTTGCACAAAAGGATCCTCATGAAGGGAGCATTTTTTAGGAGCCACAAAGTCATCAAGGGCATCATCTAACAAAGCATGATCATATCCATTAAAAGGTTTATCTTTTGATTCAAAAGGAGATATCTCTTCATAGAGGGGATCATTGAAAACAACCATGTTACTAGATTTAGTGGAAGAGCTGATAGGAATGTACCCTTGAGAGGAATCATTCGACTTATCTTTCTCATCACAACGAAATGGCATAGTAACAATGTTTATGAGTTTTTGGTAAAATGAAGGTTTGGTATATTTAGGTTTCAAAAACTCATCTAAAGCTAACTCATAATCATCACAAATATGAACATCTTGCAAATAAAAATCTGACATTTTGAAATTGCATAAAATTTAAACACACAATGCAAAGAAACACACTCTTTTTTTTTTTTCTTTTTAATGAAAATGAAATGAAAACACACTAAATGTAGATCTAGATCTAACAAATGAAATGCAAGAGGAAGCAATGATAGATAACACGTCGGGTTCACCAAAATGTGTGGGGGAAAAAGTGACACTAAGCAAACATGCCCTAATCTCACTTTCAACCACACACTTGTGGAATACGAAAGAGCCTAGAGGTATCACACAATTGGCTACTTCTTCTTGTGGAAGAGAGAGCCACGGGCTACCTATTAGGATTTCTATTCCTTTGTTGTAATTGAAAGATGAAATGATGCAAGTTCAATCCCTAACCCCAAAGTGCAAGTATGAACTAATAACAAGATTACAGAATTGAACTTAAATGATGGAAAGCTGTAAACACAAGGACAAGACAAGAATGCAAATGCGTACCCGGAGTTAAAATTTGACTGAAAATGTTTGGGACAGGGGCGCGAGCGCCACTGTCCTGATTCTGCCCCTGAAACTGCTCCGGAAACTACTGTTTTGCACTCTGGAAAAGCTGTCAAAAATGCTGAAAATGTTGTCTGTCAGGAGGACCAGGGCGCCCAGCGCCCCTGTCCTGGCAGGACCAGGGCGCCCAGTGCCCTTGTCCTGGCAGGACCAGGGTGCCCCATGCCCCTGTCCTGGTCTTTTGCTTTGAGATTTGGTGTGAAGTTCGGTCTCCGTCTGCTTCTTCCGGATCTATAACTTGCGGCATCGTCCGGATTCCGAAACCTGCACTTATATCTGAAAAGGTGTGGTGGGCAGCTATATAGGGTTTTGCCTTAGTCAAACCCCCGCTTCGGTGATTTCCACCTCCACGAATAGCCAAGTTGTATTGTAAAATGTATTGTGTGTGCAGACCTAGTGTGTGTGCAAGGTCCTTAAATGCAAGAAAGCAAACTAGAGCAACCTAGAAAGTAAACCCTAATTGCTTGTAAATGATAATGTAAATGCTCTAAATCAAGATGCAAAGTGATCTAAAGCATGAATAAAGGATATATTGAAGCTTATGCAAAGACATGAAAACAACATGAAATCATACCCAACCCTTAAGGGAGGAGTACAAGCCAATCTTCAGTCGGTAATCTCCTATTGTTCTTCAATGTCTCCCAAGCCCTAAATGAATGAAATTGATGAATGCTTGATGGATGGATGTTGAATGTTATTGAAGTCTTCAAAGATCTGCTCTTTCGCTGCATAGAAGGTCCTCCAAAGCCAAAATTCCCCCCCCTTTCAAATGAAGAAAGAGAGCTCTTATGTATGAAACCCTAGGTCGTAATTTCATCTTTTGGCCGACCTAGAGATTGAATCTCCCACCAATTTCTTGGGGTTAAGCTTTATTTTATGATTGGATCGTGCTCCTAAAATTTCGGGAAAAATGTCCGGGACCATGTTGCACTCCGGGCGCCATGGTCCGGACATCTTTTCACCAAATTTTCCGGACTGTCGTATATGATGATTTTAGAGAGAATCCCAAAGTTACAGGTGATTTCGAGATGTTTTGACCCCCGAAATCAAGCCCCCAAGTTCAAAATAGGACCTAATTAGGAGTTTTGATTAAATGATGTATTGGAAGAATAAAATGAAAGGGGCACACTTTAATGAAAAGGGCCCAACTTTATGATATGGGAGATGATAAAATAGAACCTTAGACCTAATTAATTTAAATAATTAAGTGCTAAAGGGGGAAATGCGATGCAAAATGCAAAATGGCCAAGGCGGGTGCTAAACTAGGTGTGAAATTGTACCACCGTAGCAAGTGCGTACAATTTACGACGCTACAGAGAGATGCTAGGTGTTGCAGACAAAGCACGTTGACGTGATGCTAATGATTGGTTCGATGTAACCCCCACTGGACAGAAAAAGACAACTTTGATAATGACACTTTAACTATCACAATCGCTATTTATAAAAGTTTTCAAAAAACCTAATTGAAATAGGGTTCGAGAAAAGGGGGGGTTTGCTCGAACCCCTTAAAATATTAATATTTTGGTGGGTTCACTCAAACCAAAAATCCACCCGTGGTTCGAGCGAACCCACGACCACAAGAGGGTTCCTTTGAACCACCCTATTTCGTTTGAACCCCGCTAAAAATAAACTCCCCACTTTAGCCAATTTCCTTCGTTGGCGAAAGTGGGAACCATTAATGTGGGAGTACCCCGGCATGAATTGTTCATTTTCAACTATGCTAGAAGGTTTGCAATAGAACCAGTGTGCAATATTTGGAAGCTGAATCTAGGGAGACTTGTTGTTCCCAATGTCTTTGTGAATGTAGAGTTGATAACAACATTGGTAGATAGGTATGACCCACAAACGCAATACATCTACGACAATAAAGGGAACTGCCTGTTGCCGATTAGTAAAGAGTACATTGAGCAAGTTTTCAGTCTGGAATGGGGACATGATGATGAAGTTGATGCAAAAAAGTTGGTGGACGAGTATTTAAACATGGAGAGAACATATAAACAATGGAGACTCGCACCACACAGACCGAAGACTGAAGACCAAAGGAGCTATGACTTTGTTTGCAGATATTGACAAAGCCCAATTTGATGTTAACTTGTTTTCTCCCTACTTTAAGTTCACCTATTATTGTACTGCACAAGTGTTGGGCATGGAAGCCTCCCCATTAATGGGCATTGCTGCTATGGTGATTTGTGCTAACATCCAATCAAAGAACCCAAGGACCTTTGATTATGCTTCTTACTTAGCTCGTGCCATCAACCACGGGTTAGAAAAATTAAAGGGAGACATGGTTAATGTGAATTTCAATACTACTCTCACCTTATGCATATGTTTCTATATGTTGGTCAAGATATAGGGCTGTGGACTCAAGGTCTGTCCACTAGGGAGTATGATAGAGAAGGAATCCGCAAGCCAGTGCAATTATGGTTATCAACCTAGGACCAAAGTTACATTAACAGTCAGTACATGCACTTTGAAGAAAATTTTGTGAAATCGTTATACAAATTGCTTGGACATCAATGTGATTTTTCACTTTCCCCTCAGGTTAAGAAATTCCTTCAACCTAAAGATTTTGATGAAGAAAGCCACATTACCCATAACTGGGGGGGATTAGTATTGTTTCTTGGCTTACACACAGACTAGGGTGTATGGGTTCGAGGGAGAACCTTACTTATTGCCTGTGACTATCCCGGACAAAATTTCTTATTTGGAAATCATTAGGCAATTGTCTATAGCCAGTGCCAAAAATCTTATAGATCATGGGAAGCAATCAATTGTGCCTGGCTTGTTGTCCTTTTTTGATTTTCTTGTTAAGAGTTCAAAAAGTTATGGTTTACTACAAAATAAGTTAGAATATTTCCACCTTGTGAAAGGAGACCCTAGGCCCAACTTTGATCTAGAAGGATATATTCGGAGGGCTATAATGTCACAAAGATTGAAAGCCATAGAGAATGTGCCATTAATGATTGATGACTTCATCAGGAATGTGGAAAGGGAGGAAGAAATCAAGAAGAGGTTGATGCATGATAAGGTAGCTAAAGCATATGAATGGAAATTGAGGATAGGCAAGATCAACGAAGAAATATTGGAAGCAATTGATGACTCCGTGGCCAAAGCAAACAAACTAATGTCTCATGAATTGGAGATTCTAGATAATGTAGTGTCATTGTATGTATTTCAAGAAATGATTAAAGATCCTAGGGAGACTACTCCCATTGCCCGCTTATCCTCTAAATCCATTGTTGAATTTGTTAACATAGAAGAAGATGTGCCACCTACTGGGTTTGGACTTGATTAGCACATGGATCTAGCAACAGGATATCCCTGCAAGATGGAAATTGATGATGCCAGAATCCTCAAGCATGAGGAATTTGTTTCAAATCAGGAGTTTATTAACACTCCTGAGTTTGAAACCTTCTTATATCAATACAAAGGTAGGATGATCAGGTAATAGATGGGAAACATGACAAAGGAAGACATTCTACGAATGTTGCAAGAGGAAATCAATGCTGAGAAAAGAGAAATGACCCCTGAAAGAGGAAGACAGGTCCTCAAGGATGTTGGTGTGATAATTTACCCTGGGTGGGAAATGAAAGCTGCTATTATGTTTGACAGCTTTAGGAGAAAGCACCATAATGACAAGCAATTGTTACTAGAGGAGGTTGATAGGATCTTTATAGGTTCAGGGTATGATCCAGAGTAGAAGGCCTTATTTCTATGGGCTCTATATCCAAGAGATAAGAGACCCCTACTAGTAGACACAGATGAAGCATTTGGCCACCTCATGATCCATCAAGTTGGAAAAATAGACCCTAGGATCACTGCCCAGTTAAACCTTGATGTTGCGAAGATAAACAAAGAACAAGTTGAGTTCTTGCTGAGGGAAAACCAAACTGTCAAAGGCCTTTATGAGAAAGCACAAGAAGAGAAACAATATTGGCAAGATATGGCATTACAGTTGGAATCGGTCCCAAGGATTACAGAGGTTGGACTTGCTACTTATGAAACTGATAAAGATATACTTGAAACAATCCAAGATGCTTCATATTAGAGGTATAAGAGCGAGAAGGGGAATAGATTGCTCAAAGTAGCACAGGTTTGCACTGTCAAGCTTGTTGATGACATAGTTGATGCTTGTTTTAAGGTTATACTTAATTATTTTGAATACTTTTGGAAGATGCACACTGGTACCATCAAAGAATACACAGAGCATATGAGGTTGCATGAATGGAACTAGGAGATCATGACCACTCACGACTCTATGACTTCGGAGGATAAGAATGAAGTAGATACCATGTTGAAGGCACACAATGAATTCAAGGACAAGTTGAAAAATGCCATCCAATTCCTGGAGAATGAACAATTGATCCAATTGCCAGCCATGTTTCATGATGGAGAACTCATGTCGTTGGGAGACTGGCAGCTTCAATTAACATGTTTCATGAGTACAGCTAGAGGACTAGTCAATGGGGATGGGGATCTAGCTCCATATGTGATCTGGATGATAGAGAGATCCTATACCATGGAGAACGCAATGAAGAAATAGACCTCAGACGTCCAGTGTTAGCAAGATAATGATTATATAAATCATATTGGCATACTTAATGTATTTATGTCTAAGTCTAACAAACTATAGTTGTTTAGTTCAAAACGGGTGCACCCCTTCATTTCAAAAGACTCGTGATTCTCATATATATGAGAAGGTTTTTTAATACTAGTCATCATCAGATAGTTTTAGATCTCTACAAGAATTTATCAAGAAATTGTTAATGCAATACAATAGACTTTGCTTTCTTTTGTGCAAGTTGTAGAACATATTGTCATGGGTATCAATTCCTTGTGATATTGTCTACATTAGATAAGGTTTCTTGAATTTCTTGGTGTGGAATGCTGGTGAATGTTGTAAATGTTATTCGATCTTAAATTTAAGATGCAAGTTATATTCAAGGTTATTCTTCTTCTATATGTTATTTCTTAATATAATGGATCTGATTATTGTCTGGTATGATGCAAATGGAGAAGGAGCATTTATTGATTTCAATGCTCTTCTCATCATTGTCGATTGATATATATATATATATATATGCTAATGAGGAGGATGAAGAAATACCTTGACCGGTCATGTCTAATGGACATGATCGATCAAGATATTACTTGATCGTACCTCTTAGAATCATAATCACATTTTACCTTATACCAATCACCATGTATAAGTTACTAATCGGTGTGTATATCATAACAAGTGAGCCGATACTAACCGGCGTATATATTATTAACAAATGCACCGATAATGATCGATATGCAGTCTTTAATAATCATGATAACAATCGGTGTTTACGTAGTTAACGTGTTTGACCGATAATAATCAGTGTGCAAATAATTAACAAGGTAAACCGATACCAATCGGTATTTGTGCTTTATGATTTGCAACCAATAATTTAGACATTGATCGAAATAAGTTAGGTTATATATCAAAGAATGATCATTAGATGAAGGAATGATAAATGAGGTCTTATCATAGTCTATCGATAAGATAGATGATTGAATGAGAGACTTCATTTATCTCTCACTCAATAATTTATCTTACCGAGGCTATCATGTATCAACACTCCCTCTTAGCTAGGTAAGATAAATGAAATATAACATATCTAGCATCACTATTCTAATGATGATCAGAATTCCTTACGTAATCTGACTCTCTAGGGGATCATATCACCTAAACATGTGACATGAAGTATCATCAATCATCTGATACAGAAAATCACATCACCTAAGCATGTGACATGAAGTACCACCTAAACATGTGATACAAACGTTCATCACATCAACTTGTGATGACAAGATATCACCTAAGCATGTGATATCAGTATGCCTAAACACGCAATACTTTAGGAATAAGTATAGGAGAATAGTTAAATTCTTTGTAGTATGTGCACTAGCATTTTATTCAAATGCTTTACCACAACACACTCATGGCACATCCAGGGCATACCAGAGATCCAACATGATAACTGGTGTGAGCATCATAAGATTGTCACCTTATAATGTCTACATACAAGTGTTCATTATCTAAAAGATCGTCACCTCTTAGACATGAGCACAGGGGGTTAAACCCATAAAAGTCCTAACATGACAAAGAAGTTTACACATAAAACATCTTAATAAGCATAGGAGTACAAAGCAAATTAAATTTCAATCATACCAAGACCTTTTCTGAAGTGCTCAACTTTCACCCTTGAAAGTGGTTTGGTAAGAATATCTGTTGTCTGATCTCCTGTACAAAATGTATTCCAACTGGATCACATTCCTATCTACCATGTCTCGTAGATAATGATATGGAATCTCAATATGTTTGGATCTATCATGAAACACCGGATTCACTAAAAATTTTATACAACTTTGGTTGTCGCAATGAATAACTATAGGCTTCATTGGTTCACCGAATAACCCCACAAGCAGCTTCCTAAGCCATACTACCTCTTGAGCAGCCATGGAGGCTGCAATGTATTCAGCCTCAGTGGAACTCTATGCTACTCATGACTATTTTATGTTGATCCAGGATATCATGGTTGAACCTAAACTGAACCAGCACCCTGAGGTGCTTTTCCTATCAGTTACACTTCCAGCCCAATTTGAATCTGTGAATTCGTGTAGATCTAGTTCAACTCTCTCATATTTGAGACCAAGTTTTAGGGTACTTTGTAGATATCTCATGATATGTTTTACTTCTACCAGGTGTATCTCCTTCGGTTCACACATAAACTGACTTCAAGGCATTAACTGCATAACAGATATATGGTCTCGTATTTATAAGATACATCAGGGACCCAATCATTTGCCTATATCGAGTAGGATCCAAGGGTTGTGATTCTACTATTGCTTCCTTAAGTTTATGAAGGTTTGTTTTCATTTGGAGAGGTCATGGGTCTATGGTTTAGCATTTCAAATCTCTATAAAATGTCCAAGGTATATTTATCCTGGTTTAGTATGATGTCATTAGAGTTCTGCCATACTTCCAAACCTAGGAAGCAATGAAGGAGTCCCAAGTCCTCCATATCAAATTCTTTAGCAAGGTCTTTCTTACACTGAACTATGAGGTGATCTTTTCCTGCGGTTAACAAATCAACAACATATAAAATCAATATTAGCATATCACCTTTGTTTTTCTTATAGTAGAGGTTAGGATCTGCATCATTCTTGGAGAAGCCTATATTTGAGAGATAAGTATCAATTCTTTCATACCAGGCCCTGGGAGCCTGTTTAAGCCCATAGAGAGCTTTCTAGAGTATACACACATGAGAATCTATATCATGAATCTCAAACCCTTCAGGTTGCTCTAGGTATACTTCTTCTGAAGGTTCCTGAAGGAGCAACATACTTCTGAGCTTCTTCTACAGTTTTGGTGGTCCATAGTGGTCTTTTCTTGAGGTTCTCTCTAGGTGGGTTTTGAGTTTCACCTACATTTTCCTCAAAACTCTCCCTTTGAAGCTCAAGAGAAAAGTCTTCCTCTATTCTAGGGGTGGGGATATAGACTTCAGGTTCTATTGAGCTTTGGGCTCTTTTGAAGGATAAGTCTTCTTCAAAGATTACATCCCTACTTAGTTCAATATTCCTCTGACTAGGTATATAGATTTTGTAGGCCTTGGAGGTTTCACTATATCCTACAATTATTCCCCTTTTTTCCAGAAGGCTCTAATTTTAATCTCTTCTCCTTAGGTACATGAATATAGATAGGACTCCCAAATATTCTAAGGTGGCTGATATCTGGCTTTGTTTTAGTAAAAACTTCCTCATGGGTTTTAGCTTCAAGATGGGAGTGAGGACATCTATTTTATATATATATAATAGTGCTTGTTGCTTCTGCCAAAAGGTTGGTATTTAGATTCTGATCAAGAATTGTGGCTTTGGTAGCTTCTACAATTGTTCTATTTTTCCTCTCCGCTACCACATTTTGTTGAGGGTTATAGTAAGCTCCCTCTTAATCCCAACATTTAAAAGTCTTGAATCAAATCTAAGGTGTATTCCCCCCCATTGTCAGTTCTTAAGGTTTTGATTTTATTTCCTAGGTAGTTTTCTGTTAGTGATTTAAATTCCTTAAACCTATTAAGGATCTCTTCTGATTCTTTATATTTCAGAGAGTAGATCTAAGTTTTCCTAGAGTAGTTGTCAATAAATATTACATAATACAACCATCCCCCTAGAGAAGGTACAAACATAGGTCCAGATATATTAGAATGAACTAACTCTAGAACTTCGCTTGTTTTCCTAGTACTATTTTGAAAAACACCTTTAGCATTTTTACCTAGTGCACATCCCTTGCATGCCCCTGAATGATATTGCTTTAACTTAGGTAGGCCTGTGACAAGGTTTCCCATTGATGATAAAGCTCTAAAAATTCAGGTGACCTAGTCTTCTATGCCAAACTTCATTAGCATCTGTAGTTTCATGGATTACGGCTAGGTTGAGCTTTGTGCATAGCTCATACAAGTAGCCTTGTCTTTGACCAATGGTTTTAGCTTTCTTGATAGATGAATTCTTTGACCAAGACAACACCTTGTTGTCCATGAAGGTCACTTTGTACCCATTATCCTCTAGTGCTGATATGGAGACTAGGTTTCTCTTGATGCATGGGACATATAGTACTCCTTTAAGTTGTAATGATATGCCTGACTTTAGTTTGATGGTGCAAGTTCCAACTCCTCTGACTGGATGTGTGGAATCATCTCCGATAGTCACTTCTAATAACTCAATGATGAGCGAATAGTACCAAACCAGTACTAAGAGGGTGGGGGGGTGAATCAGTACAGGAAAAAATATAGTCCAAAATCGGTTTGATAGCAAACACTTCAAATGACTGGTAAACAGTGATACCAGTTTGAAACAGAGTGCAACCGGTAAAGCTAAGAATGTATGAGTCAAGCATTAACCGGTTACTCACTTAGCTTTTCACTCAACTCGAGACTACACTACCATTTCACCCTTATGCATAAACAGGTAATCTATCATCAGACCACAATAACAGCTAGTTCAACATATTTTATTGACAAGCATAAAACATAGAACCATCATATGCTTGACAGACAATAGCAAAGAATCACAAGATAAAAGCATCACACATGACACACATATTTTTCACATGGAAACCCAACTGGGAAAAACCACAGTGGGGATGAATACCCACAAGCTATTTTTGAACTCTTTAGAAGTCCGCTCTGTTAGAAGCCTTGTCTGGTTAGAGACATTACAATAGGTTCTGCTAAGAACCGATCCTGTTAGGGATCACCCTGTTAAGGGATGGCTACAATACCCAGTTAAGGGTTAAACCCTGTTAAAGGTTACCTTGTTAGAGGATTTCAAGAACTCAATAGCTAAAGGATTCTGAACTCAGTAGCTTTGAATTACCCTGTTAAAGGATTTTCAGCAAGCTGGTTAAGACTACCTTGTTAAGGGATTTTCCAACTGTTGGGGTGGTTAGAGATCAATAGGTATTACAATGATCTGGTAATAGCACTCAATGCCAATGCAGATCTAATTATGCTCCTCTTCACCTTCTGCACTTACACTCTGCAGGTATCACTTCTCTCCTTTTGGTTTGGCAAGAATCACGTATCCCTTCTCTTGGATACACACACACAACTTTTGCCAACAACCTCAGAAAGAGAAACAACATTGACCTTATAGGAAAACAGATAGGTCGGTAGCATAAACCCTAAACCCTAAACCTGTTAGGTTAAGAAATTCAAATGGTTCAATCCTAACCGTTGAGCACATTGCATTAAATGCAGCAAATCTTGATCCAAACTCAAGACATTCTCCATCTTCCATTTCCACCGATTTTATGGGGGCTGATAACCCATCACATGTTATCACTATTTTACAGACTTTGCACATTCCTGAGGTAGATAGGAACAATCTCCCTCATGCAAGATCCTTCACGCACACAGGCTTACGTGGCAACACGATCTGTTCTTCTTTACAATGCTAACTCGTCACACAATATCATCGGTTGAGCCACATAGGCTTGAAGCACATCAACCGGAAACCCTAAAGTTGAGACTACCAACCGGTAGTCATACAATACTTCCATATGCCGGTTCCCATAACTATATGCCGGTTCATCATGAACAAGCACACCGCTTCACTTTGGCACAAATGTCGGTTCACAGTGTTATATCGGTTCTCACATATGCCGGTTCACACCTCTTCAACATATTGACATCAATGGCAACATACAATGTCATTATGTCCTCATACCGGTTCACATAATGCCAACAACTTCCTCATCATTATCCTCTATCATGGAGTCTAGAACTTCTCTAAACCCTGTAATGTGTCTAGATGAGCCACTATCGATCACCCAGGAGTTAACCTTGTTTGATGCTTGGTTTGTAAGTGCTGAGTAGAGTACATACTTCTCGGAGTCATCTTCCCTTTTAGATTTTCTTGCTTTGGCAAATGTGGCTTGTTGTTTGGCTCTTTCTAGACATTTGGCAACATAGTGCCCGAATTTGTCACATCTGTAACATTAAATTTGTGAAAGATCCTTCTTGAAGGTGTTCTTTCCATGACGACCTTTCTTCTTCCTAAATTGTTTCTTCTTTCTTTTCTTGTTGGAGTTTGTATTTAGGACTTGAAGATCTTCATCTATATTCTTTTGTTTGATCCCTTTCTTATTTAACCTTGATTCTTCTTGGAGACAATCTGCCTTTAGCTTATCAAACTTAGGAAATTCATCCCTTGCACTGATGCCTTGGACGAATATTTCCCATATACTAGGAAACCCATCTAGAGAATGAGTGTTAATTCTTTACTTTGGATCTCATATCCAAGGGCTGCTAGTTCATCCCTTAGGGCTGATATCCACATGAAGTAGGCATTGACTGACTCCCCTTTGATCATAGCTATATGATTTATTTCTCTCTTTAAAGCCAAGGTTCTACTAGCATTGAATATCTCAAATGCATCTTCAAGTGCTTTGAACATGTTGTAGTCCATTGCATGTTTCCTTATGATGGGCATGATATTATTTCTCACCCCATCAACTAAGATTTTGATGGCCTTTTCATTTCCCTCTATCCAAGTTATTTTGTCAGGTTAAGTCTCAGGTTCTGCAGTTTCAGTTTTTACAAATGATTCGACTTTACTTTCTTTTAGAATCATCTAAATTCCGAACTTCCATGCTAAGAAGTCATCACCTCCTCTGATTCTATCTTTGAATGTGATAGCGCTAGCCATTAGAAGAAATGTGATGTTGAATAAATGCTTGTCTTGAATTTTCCACAAAATTGAATAGCCTCAGGTTCGATTTAACTTGGCTCTGATACCATGTAAATGTTATTCGATCTTCAATTTAAGATGCAAGTTATATTCAAGGTTATTCTTCTTCTATATGTTATTTCTTAATATAATGGATTTGATTATTGTTTGGTACGATGCAGATGGAGAAGGAGCATTTATTGATTTCAATGTTCTTCTCATCATTATATATATATATATATATGCTAATGAGGAGGATCAATCAATACCTTGACCGGTCATGTCTAATGGACATGAACGATCAAGATATTACTTGATCGCACCTCTTAGAATCATAATCGTATTTTACCTTATACCAATCGGTGTGTATATCATAACAAGTGAGCCGATACTAACCGGCGTATATATTATTAACAAATGCACTAATACTAATCGGTATGCAATCTTTAATAATCCCGATAACAATTGGTGTTTACGTAGTTAACGTGTTTGACCGATAATAATCGGTGTGCAAATAATTAACAAGGTAAATGGATACCAATCGGTATTTGTGCTTTATGATTTGCAACTGATAATTTAGACATTGATCGGAATAAGTTAGGTTATATATCGAAGAATGATCATTAGATGAAGGAATGATAAATGAAGTCTTATCATAGTCTATTGATAAGATAGATGATTGAATGAGAGACTTCATTTATGTCTCATTCAATCATTTATCTTACCGAGGCTATCATGTATCAACAAATGTAATGTCCCTTCTTATTAATTCTTAAGAATAAGTAATTATTTAATCACGGATGACTTATTTTTTTAAGTAATTAACTCAAAACCTTCATGAGAACTGATATATAATATTAGTTACCACTTACACCAAGAATGATGGTTATAATATGCTATACCGATATATTTATCCCTCTAAATGGTATAGTTGATATCTAAAGCAATATATGATATGCAACTATTATTGGGTTACAATGAAAGTGATACTTAGAACTCATAATGTATGGTCCCTATCAAACTGATAACATATAATATATTTTCTATGTCTGAAATAACCGTGGGGGTTATGCAATGACAATGTTCTGGTTAATATTATGGAAATACCTTTATCTTGTCCCTAATACAACTATAAAGTTATGTTATCAGTCTTCTCTGTGTCTCTTATGGGGATGATGATTCATTGTTGAGTCTAATTATTCCTTTGAAGTATAGAATTAATGGTGTTGTTTCTAATTGTTGACTTCTAATCATGCCACTTGAATATGCAAATGGCAGTTGCTTTCTTTGGGCTGATTTAACCACAAATACTAGTAAAAATAATTAGAAAAACCTTATTTGTACTGCACAAATCAGTTATCTGTGATCAACCTCATGTATGGAAACTTATCTAATAGTCAAAATAAGTATAAAAACAATTATTTATTAAATGGTTCATATAGATTGTCTTTGTTATATGTCAAATGATCAAACTTAAATACAACATGTCCAATAATTTCCTAGTCATCATGCTCTAGGACTAAGTTGCAAACTTGTGTTGTGCATAGGGGCCAGAGATTTTGTAATGTTCCCTATTCAATGTTGTCATAGTTCAATTTATTTATCAATCATTAAAGAATTATCACTAGATAATTAATTCTTTCATTCCTAATCCCTAATTCTTAATTCAATATACCAACCTTTGTTACTACTTCAGCTTTAAGGAAGGAGGAGGATGTGTATGTTACCAAAGCGCTTAGAGACCAAATACAATAGGTTCCCTTAAATTTTATAGATCCAAGCCCTTACCTATCCTGGGTCTATACCCTCAAGGCTTATAAGTCATTGATCCCCACCCTCCCTTGGGACTTAACCTATTGCTTGGATTTAGACTGCCCCTCTTTGGAACATCTCATTCCCATCTTCTTAAGTACTGGCAGTAATAACATGGTTTAGACTATAAGCATACTAATCTCTTAAGTATTATGAATATATATTATTATTATTTATTATTAAATTATATTTCAAAGTAGGGACATTATAGTGAATGTTATCTTTAATTTGATTAAATATTCAATTTCATCATCAGAAGTATGTTGGCAAAAAAGAAAAACAAGTACTAAAAGACAAAAGAAAACTAAAGGTTTCATAGAACTAACCTCAAGTTGATCACAACTACTACTATGAATATCATTCACATACTGCTTGAATTCATCATCAATATCATTATCGACAGCTCTATTGGCACCAAGGTGTTTTTTTTAATTTCTTTGATAAAATTTCTCTGCATGTAGTTCAAAAAATTATCCATATGAGGAGTAATTCATTTAAAAAATAGTCAACAAAAGGAAAAAATTCATAGATTCGTTGCTCTATATATGATCAAAATACATTTGCATACATATTCAAAATACAATATAAAGATGATATAGGTGAGAATCAAAATATTGAGGGATAGACTCTTACGCGATCTAAATCCATGGAATCATGGTCATTCCATACAAAAATTATAGGGTTAATAGAGGCAGCCAACTGCGAAACTTTCTCAGTGAGACTGTGTAAGCAACTCTTTATATCTTCTAACCCTTCATTTGAGTTGACATGATTTTGTGAGGCTCTTAGTGGGCATTCAACGAATGGATGTGAAATCTTTGTGGATGAACTAGATTTGCACTTCATAATACCTGCTTCTCTATTACTGTTTTCTACCTAAAATACAATGTCAATTTTAGCATATAGTCAATCTAATTTGTTTTTAATTAAATAACATAATGTATATTGAACCAAAATGTCATACATTTACTCCTAATTTGTCCACTTTGGCTTGCAACCCATCTCGGCCAAATGTTATATATTCAACGCTCACATTATCTCTTGCTCTCTTGCCTTTGTGACTCATTGTCAAATATTCTTTAGAATGCATGCTTTCTTTCAATGCCTCCCACTATTTTGGAGATAGAGTGGAGTAGTCAAACCTCTCTTTTCCCTCCATGATTGCTTTTCTACAATTGTATCTAAAATTGTTCATCAAAAGTCTCATCTTGTTTTTATAATATTTTCTTGAGATTTGTCCACCAATAGTGTCAAAGGCATTTTCCATTTTTTTAATAACATTTTCCACACTTTGCGGATCTTGGTCTGCAAAATTTGATTTACATATATCCAAATGGGCCTACATCTTACACTCAACTCAGTGGCCCACCTTGCAACATTTTTCCCAATGGGTTCACCATCTCTTGACACCTCAACCAAGAATGCCTTCTTCCCTTCTGATTTTCTTTCTTTTGCCTTCTTCTCTATAGATCTATATAAATCTTGGCTCAATCTCTTTCTTTTAACAAAAGCGGCCACATCTTCTATTAAACCACTACCAATATTTCTAGTTGATCTAGTACTTCCATCAAAAGTTGTAGATGCAACAACCTCACTCTGACCCATTGGAACTTCATGCTCCTCTGCCACATTATGTGTGGCATGAGTAGATAGATTAGTAGTGGTCTTTGCATATTTCACTGCAAACACATCCTTTAAAATTGAATAAATCATCTACAAATTCATTGTTCCTTTGCTCTCTTATTTTTCAATAATTTATCTTAGACTTTGTGTTAAAAGATCACTATATGGTATATTAGGTTGCACATCACCATGTGGTATATCAGGTTACACATCACCACAACTATATTTTGTACCAAGTATATTTGTTGAGTCATAAAAATGTTGGCTTCTACGAGTTGGCTGCATTGTATCTTTAATACTTTCTTTTTGTTTTTTCTCTTCTTTTTCTCTGCAGTGTTTTTCTTGGCTGAAAAACAAAAAAATATATCATATCATGTCTTATGTACATAAAACTCTTGCCTATAAAATTTCATTAAATAGTATTAAACAAATAATATATTACTTAGTGTATTTACAACTTGCCTGTTTGTCAAACCTAGATGCGATAAAAAATCATTATTTTTGGCCACATGTTCTTCATGAGAGCACTCATAATCTATGATTGGAACTTCAGAAATATGATCACAATCATCTAATTTGTGCCTTAAATTATTTTTCCTCATTTCCTAATGCCCAAATAAACAATAATGTATAATTATCTCATCAAATGGAACAGTTCACAATGCATATCTCAATGAATCATAGTTTGATACATAGAATAGTGAATCATCTAGAGAAGGTATAAGCAAGTAACAAACCATACCATGATAGTCATAGAGATAAAATATTGTCATTATATAGCAGTCCCAATAGATGCAGAGTAGTCCATGATAAAAAGATAGAGTAAAGTACAGTCTAAGATAATGGCTATCTACAAAGACATTTAATCAAATGCTTGTCTTGTAGTCATTACTGTTACAAGGCACAATTGACAATCACAGTGTAGCATGGTTACAAAGATTAAAGCTAACATATTCATATAGCAACTTTGTTCAACATTAAAGATTTCAAAAGAGTATTAGTTAGAGGGTTCGTGTCCTTACAACATAAAACAATCTTAAAACAACATAAAAGTCTTAAATAAAAAAGTCATAAAATAGGGCTCATCAATAATCATCTGCATTGCCAGCCAGATCAGAATCTTGATCACTAGTATTTGTATCTACTTGATTTTCTTTCTCGTCCTCATTTGTGAAATGTAATACATTCTATCTCCCAATTTCTTTATTTGTAATCAAAATTTCTTCTTCAAACAGTCCCTCATTGTCTTCATCCACTTCTTCAAATGTTTCTTGTAAATTAGCATATTGCCCATTAGGCATTACATCGCCAACTTCCATGAATTTTCATTTTGAACGAGACTCTGTTTGAATGACATAAGACCATCCTGGGCTTCTTACATCATCAATTAGAAAAGATTGGTTAATTTGAAGAGGGGAAACATACGACTCATCTGTCTCTGATAAAAATTGTCGTGTATTTGCACGCACAAATCCACACTCATCAAATTGTACCACAGATGGTCGGATCCACTTACATTTTAATAATATAGGACTATTTTCATGAAAATCCACTTGAATAATATCTTCGATGAATCGAACATAAAATTTCTTCTCATTTCCATGAAGAAATTCAACACTATCAACACAATCACAATTAGTCTTTCCTTTGTCTTTTTCTTCCACTCTTAAGTGACTACCATAGACCCACATTCCACTAAAACTCATAGCCCATAAATGTGGAGATTATGAAAGATCACTTTCCTCTGTTGTTATATCGTGACCTCCTTCTTTTGCATCATTGATTGCATTAGAAATCCATTCTTCAAATTTTGGAAAAGAATCTCCTCCAATCAAATCATGACGGTTGCACTTTTGAGGTCGATGTTGCATCCAAGTTTGATTCTCTTCTTCATATTTTATATATAAAATAATGACGTACAGATAGTAAGATTAATAATATAAATGTGTAAATAAATTATTGTGTAATTTCTTTTTTACCTATGCCACTTATCAAACGAAGATGTGTTTTGAAGAATAAAGGCATGTATTGCACTTCTTTCTTGATATGATAGCTTGAAGTGGCATCTATTGACTTCTAATACTTCACCTGCAACTCTATCATCTTCGTCATCATCCCATACACGTCGATTGACATTTTTAAAATCCTTCATATATTCTGTGCAAAATCCCATGGCCTCTTACATTGAATATCCCTCAAACATGCTGCCTTCTCATTTTTCCATAGTATGGACAATTTTTTTCAAAATCTTCATATATCATTCTATAGGATACATCCATCTCGTTCTTATTGGGCCACAATGCTCTAGTTCATATTCTAGATGTATCAAAAGATGCATAGAAATGTTAAAGATTGCTGCTAGAAATTCTCGTTTTGATAGACAAAGGACTTCAACAACCTCCTCCCTCAAACTATCAAAGTTCAAAGGATCTAATACATGTAAGCTCATTCTCTTTAATATTAGGCTCAGCCTTATAATTGCCAATCTTGTCCCCTTTGCCAAACTTGATATATTTACCACAATAGGTAAGATATTCTCTATTATGACATGATAGTCATGGGTCTTGAGGCCTCTTAAGCTATTAATGTCAGTTTGGCTTCTGATGCTACTGTACTTACATATCCAGTGGGAAAGTGAGTCTGAGACATCAACTGTAATAATTGTGCACATTGTTCCTTTGTCTAGACGTAAGGAGCACCAAGTTTTCTATATTTTTCATTATCATATTTTACAACCCAAATATTTCAACAAATCTTTATTTCTCGAAAGTCTTCACGTGATGAAATAGTATCTAAGGCACCAAAAAGAGTTTCTATAATAAAATAGGCTATATTTTTCTCAGTATGTGTTATCTCGCCATTCATCCTTCATAGCAGGATTAAGCCACCCTACAAAATTTTATTTGAGTCCTTATCTTTCTAATAAATTCCTTGGTTCAATCCTTAATCTGTTTGTAAAATGTCTCTTAATCCGCAAACACCAAGTTTTAATAGTCTGTTTGAACGCCATGAACTCATTGAACCATTTTGAAGGGGGTTCAGATTGTTCATTTAGGTTCCGCCAGTTCTAGGTGTCTAAAGGGTTTTCATGTTAACGTTCACTCAAAGTGTTTTTGCAGCGGTTCTTTTTCATGGTCGCGTATGATGTGCTATATTTTCTTTTTCCTGGATGTGAACCCTTTGAACTTAGTTCAAATGAATCAGTGGTGTTCAACATGTTCGACGATGTTCAAAAAACCAGTGGCACTTAACAGAGTTAATCATTTCAAAAGGAAATTTTCTTGGCGCAGTGTACACTTTGAACTATCTGAACTCTCATGAAGTCAGTTCAGATTGTTCATACGTGTTCAAGTCAGGTGGGTCCCAAGGGTTAAAAATATGATGGTGCATTTATTACTAAGTATGTTTAAGATTGAACCATATCTTAGGTGACGTTAGCTGGTTGAGTTTTCAAGGCAAGTAATCATTTTTGGGAATTGGCGGTTACTCCAAAAATGTCGCCATGCATCCAATGCACGTGTGTGATGTCCAATCCCAACACTTAGCACATTTGAGTTGACAATTGGAATTAATGCACTAAATGAGTTCGTATCGCTTCTTTCACTATAAGGTATGAAGTGATTAATTTCTGAGAACTTGTTCTTCATTGTTGCAGAGTTTTGGATAGAAGATTTATTTGCTGGTAGTCATCCATTTCGTCTCAACTATGAAGGTGAGTTTGTTTCATGTCCTCTCCAGTGATTTTTACCTGCTTTTCCTCTCTCGTAATAAAATTTGTTGGGGAAAATAAGGGTTGTTATTTATGAATTATGAAGTCCACATTACACCTCTTCGGGAATATCTTTAGTCTTGCATGCACAGAGCCCATAGTCAGCGATATAGACTTGAAAGGAGAAAACCTGGAAGTTTTAAAGGAAAGGGCGTTCAAAGGAATTGATGGTTCATTTGGTGTAGAAATTTTGAGTAGTGGTCTCATAGAAGCAGCAGCCTTTCCTCCTGCTATCCCTTGCCCAGAAATAGTTAGAGAGTGTATTGCGAGGTATGATCCTATTTCCGAAACCATCAAAAGAGATAATGGTGAAACCCCCCCCCCGCCAGTAACCAGGAAGTTATTTCCTCCGTTTTCAAATTACCCGATTATCAGTTCTGAAACTTTTCTCCTGCCCAATCAATTACTGAGTTCAATGCAGATAAAACTAGACACCGGAATAATGTAGCAAAGTATTGGTTGAAGGTTCCCCAGAGGGGTGGCTCCAGATTACCCAAGTATCCCAACAAGAACCATATGCTTCCCCATATTCACGATGTTATGTTATTGCTACACCAGGTTAGAGGTTCGGCTGAGGCCTACAGTTTCTATGATTGGATTTATTGCTATGTACAACTAGTACTAGAAGGGAAGTAGTATCTTGATTGGGCAGAGCTGATTGCCGATTTCATGAGGGAGCAGTTGAGCATGGCCAAATAGTTCAAGCAGAATTTCTTCATGTCCTCATATCTGATATACTGCTTGGCATGTGTTAAAGAGATAGTGGGTATACCTCGGCAGCTCATTGAGGGAGAGGTTTATGTGTATGATTTTTACCCTATGTTACAAAGGGATAATGCTTTGCAAGACTTTAGGAGAGTACATAATGCCTTCCTGGGAGATTTATGTTATGAGTTAATGAACATGAAAACCAAGAGGATGTTTGAGGATGCACAGGCATTAGTGAAGAAATACAGTAGTTTCTTTTTTCAATTTCCCCACTTTTGCTACATAAGAGTAGGCGGCTTCAAGGAAGAGCCTTTTAGGCTTCCTCGTTTTTGTTCTGGCTGAGATCTGTAGGTAGTTGGCTACTGTGATTAAGAAATCTCAACCCAGGGATAAATGGGAAGATCATTTTCCTATTCAATTGGGTATTTTATCCTATTGTTCAATGCCAGATGCTTTAAGCATTGGAGCCGACTTGAAAATTTTCAATTTTTCACTATATCATGAAAGAAAGGGCTTTGACAATAAGGGTTTTTCACAGAGTCTTGGTTTGATGCCGCACCTTCCAATCTCACACCTGGAGGACTTCTAGGAAGATTGCAATGATGAGCTTGGGGTTTTCAAAAGAGCAAACATGAGAATGGTTTTGGAATAGGTAGTTTCACTGCAGGTGAAACTTTACGTAAGTGGGCTTGAAGAAGATTATCTAGAGCTTTTTGAACCCAGATACTTAGACCAAGATGAACCCGAAACGTCTTGCATTAATTAGGACAGAGAAGAAGAGGATGACATACAACTTAAAACAAAGAGGGTTTTGGAAAGAACTGCAGAATGGATTAACAAGAGAAGAACAATGAAACTAGGCAACAAGATTGGTCCTACAAGAGGTAGTGAGGTTGCTCTGCGTTCCCCAAAATGTTTTTCTAACCCCACTTCTATGTATGTTCATGCAGGTAAAGATAAGAATCCATCTTACACTAAGAACAAGCCCAATCTGGCTCTGGATTTTGTTGCTCCTTGATATACCAGGTCACGGAGTGCTGCGCAAAAGAGAATGGACCAGACCAAATATACAGAGGCAAAGGACAAAATTATTGATGTTCAGATTTTTGAAGTAGAGGACCTTGACAATGACATTGTCAATACCATGGGTTCTCCTGTGGTCACTATAGCCATGACATCGCCACCTAAGGTGATCGAAGGAACAGCCAGTTTGAGTGCAACCCCTAAATGGCTAACCACTTCAATGAGCAAGAAGTGGAGTTTCATTCCAGTAACCATCCGAATTTAGGACATGGTGGTTAAGTACACAGAGAAGGGTCCCAAACCAAAGAAGTTCAAGACAACTGCCAAACTGGATACTGATGAAGAGACTGGGAAGTGGGTTGTCGAGATTGCTTCTTATAAGCCTAAAGATGAGAACAAGGAGGTAAATGCATAGGACTTTGAGATCACGAAGGTGGAGCTCAAAAATATGAGTAGAGATTCGGATAATAACCTTTTCCAGGTATTAGCTAAGAAGATGCTCACTAGGTCAGAAAAAGATGGGTAGGAGAAAAGAGAGTTGAAGCAGCATATCAAAGTTCTTGCTCAATTCATTGATAGTATCGGCTGCTTTGGAGAACTTCCCATATCGCATACTTCGGAGAGTTTTGACCCCACTATGCTAGAGAACAAGAAGCTGATGGGTCAAGCTCAGCGGGCCAAAAGCATTGCGAGTGCTATGGAAAAATGGATCAAGGGAGTGATTAAAGATGGTGAAAAATATATCACAAGCTCCAGGAAGTTATGAAACGAAATGCAAAGCCTCATTGTAGAAATTCAGAATCAAATCGTGCCATGGGAGAAAGAAGAGCATAAGTGGGAAAATGTCTTGCCTATGTTCACCAAGATAGAGGAGTACGTAGCTGCCAAATTCTTAGCAGAGAACTCAATAAAGCTAG
Source organism: Cryptomeria japonica (assembly GCF_030272615.1). NCBI lineage: Eukaryota > Viridiplantae > Streptophyta > Pinopsida > Cupressales > Cupressaceae > Cryptomeria > Cryptomeria japonica. The sequence continues at coordinate 800,651,843 of NC_081407.1, read as the reverse complement.
TAACCGATGAGTGCCAACTCTTCGTACTAAAGAAGACTATAATGTGGTGGGTACTCACATTCAAGTCTATGATTTCTGATGCCAGAACCTCTATTTATGAACTTCTGGACCTCCAATGCAGCTTGGTTAATGACAACAAAGTGGTTAATCTGAACCACGATTGGCAGTTGGGAATTTGTGGTTTGAACACATAGGATGCGATAAAGGATTTTAGGTTATACATGGAGAAAGTTAAGGCCAAAGGCAATTTCACTCCCAAAGATATAACACAAGTTGCTCAGATCGAGTCCATGATATTTGTCGGTAACGATCAGTTACCGAAGCATGTCAAGAAAATGGTGAAGCATAGATGGGACAAAGAAGCCACAAAAAAAAAATCAATGCCATGAAAAATCCAAGCCAATCTATAATCCAGGAACTTGCAACTGCCCACGATGCCCAGAAAAGTGGAGGAGAGGATGATGATGGAAAAGAAGCATGACATGTTGATAATGCTCTGTTTTTATTTTATGTGTTTTTCATGATCTTGCAAATGACTTTGGTACATCTGTCCCTAAAATACTCTGTTCATTTTTATAACTATTTCAGAGGAGGTCAAGTTTTAAGGGAGACCTCTTTTGTTCTTTAAGACTATAAATTAGATGAAGATAGATAGAGAAGGGGTTAGAATAGGTAACTTAGATTTTGTTTTTTTTAGAATTTTTGTGTTTGTTGGAAAAGAAGTCATCAGTTTATTTTTGAAATTTGAAATTGGAAAGGATTGATATGGGTATTGTTGTGCCTTTGATGCATGAAATACATATATATATATATAAAGATCATATGTGTTTTGGGGAGGAAAAATCTTTGAGTTTTGACTCCATGGAGTGGTATATCTTTGCAAATGTTAATCCAATTAAATGACTATGATTACCTTTCTGATGATAGATGTCGCTATTAATCTAGATCTCCATTCTATGTATTTTTAAATAGATATGTGTTTGGAAAGAGATTTTATTTCTCTTACCTGTTTTTAAGAAATGTTGAATCAGTGTTTCTAAACTTTGTTTCGATCACCTCTGTTTTTTATGTTGAAGCGTTTTGAAGAATATTTTTCTCTGAAATATTGGTAAACCATTAGCCTCTCATCCAAGAATGAAGTAGGAAGCCTTATGTGCTTTTAGGTTAAAAGCATGCCAGTTTAATTTAATTAGATTATTCCCTGAACAACTAATGGAGGGAGCTATACCTATCAAAAATTCAGAGGGAAGTGGTGTATGTCACACTTACCCAACTGTTTAGTTGAACTTTTTTCTTTCAAAGAAGACGATAGGGTTTAAATCAATTTAATTTAAAGAAAGGTAAAAACCTGTTCACTAACAGTATGCATAAAGTCAACAGTATGCCTAATGGCTATATCCTTAAAGTATGACAACTTATACAATATGCACAACTGTTTTACACCGCTTTCATTACATGGATCATTTCTACTATCCACAATCCCTTCATTTTTAATAAATGACATTCTTTTCTGTCCATACTCAATAATGTAATCACTTGTTATTAGCAATGACGCTTCACAATTTTATTCTTGACTATTGAAACGTGTTCTTTTCTGATGATATGGATGATCCATTTTAAGGTAAGCATGATGTCCACAATAAATACACTTACGCAAACTTCTTGAGTGCCTCACAAAATCCTTAAATTTGCAAGCAGGACATTCATGGTATCCATGAATAGAGAGACTAGATAATGTGCCATATGCAGGAAGATCACGAATCGTAAACAATAAGGAATCTCTTAAAATGAATTTGATTGAGTGACCATCTGTTAAAGATTGAATTGCTTCAATTCCTTTCCACAATTCCATTAGCTCATCATACAATGGCTCTAGATAAGCATCTATTGTTTCTAAAGTCACACTTTTCTTTCTTGGTATAATCAATGATAACATTAAGAAAAATGGTTTAGTTGCTAACCATGGAGGCAAGTTATAAGTTATTAGAAACACTGGCCAAGTTGACCATTTAGTACTTTGATCTGAGAATGGGTTCACCCCACCTAGAGCCAAACCCAACCTTATATTACAAGGATCTTGAGAAAAATCAGGCCATCTATTATCAAATTCCATCCACGTTCTTGAATCAAGCACATGTCGTTGTTTTCCATTAGTGCTCTTATTTTGGGCATGCCACTACATAAGTTCAGCAATGTCTCTGCACCTATACATTCAGAGTAATCATGGGATTATCAAAAAGTGGTGAAGAACTTTTCTAGGAACCACAACTGATTTCAACCGCTGTCTATACCTCTCTTTGTGACATTTTGGACATTCAGTGTCACTTGCAAGATTTTTCTGAAATAATACACAACCATTAACACATGTGTAGATGTTTTCATACCCCAAGCCGATCTTACTGATTTACTTTTTACATTGACTTTGTTTTGTTGGCAATATGGAGTCAGCTGGTAACAATGAACTTAATAATGCCAATAACTGATCTACACTCTCATTTGTCCAACCATGCAACACTTGCAAGTTAAGAATTTGAAGGATTGTTGTCAAATGACTTAACTTACAATTAGCATAAATAGGCTTTAAAAAATCCTCCATTGACTTGGCCCAATCATCTCTTAGACCCTCAATCAACATTTTATCAACTTCAAACCCTTCATCAAACATTTTTGCCTCTTCATCTATGTTTGGTGCCACTTCATCTATGTTTGCTGCCACTTCGTCTATGTTTGCTGCCTCTTCATCTCTCACATTCTGCAATTCTATCATATCTTCATAATAATTGTAATCCCAAGGGCTTATACCACTATGCCCACAACTTATCATATGTCAATAAATCAGATTTCTTTTTTTCACCTTTCCTCTAGGACAATCATTACATGGACATGGATATTTGTCCAAGATCCTCTCATTAGATACTCTTTCATCATGTGCATGATATTGCTTTGTAGTCAACTTTTGACACTGATCCATTTGTAATATGCTACATTCTAGTATTGTTTTGAGATCTATCTGACATTCTGAGACCGTAATAGAAAGAAAAGGATACAATGAGTCATTTTTTGAGATCTATCTTACATTCATTTTAAGTTTACCTACTAAGAGCGGAATATGTGTGTGTTTCCTATCAGCTTACTTTCAGCAATGAGAGTTTCAAATTACCTCTGAATTTGCTGCAAAGGGCCTCGCTGACTTCAAATTCATTGCAGAAAACTCCGATTTCCTTGCTCGCCTTTTCAAAAGTCTCCAGGTCCTATCCAAACAAGATTTATCGCCCATGCAAGTGCTACAATACCTGTCCATGAGAATAACAAACATAAAAAATAATCCAAAGATGACACATTCAAGGCACATTCAAGTAACTAGTGATATTCAATGATGACACATTAATGATTTATACTCTGATGCAAACAAATTCAAATACAACATAATCATGAAAGTTTTTTTTAATACATAAATTTATACAAGATTGAAATCTCATTTTATATATCTTACTATCAACGTAACCATTGCACTTTATTTGGTGCAAGTGCTAGTTATTTTGTGGATGGCTAATGGAAAGGAGACGTAAGATATGCACTTTACAGGGCGCTTCCAAATGTTTGATGGCCTCTCCTTCTGAAATCAGAAGCAACAAGAAAAGTGAAGAGTGGATTTTATAGTACATTATCAAGTACTGCAATCAGGATTGGATTATTTATGGAGTCATCGGAGCTCTTCCTGTTTCAAATGAAAATTTTAAGCTCAAGAAAATGATGTTGCTGAAGAGTATTTCCTCATATGTTCACAAGGAGTCAATTTTTCAGGCACAGATAATGGGACATCATGGAGTTTGGTCATGTTATAACTCCATATATGGCTTTTGTGGATGACTAATGGAAAGCAGACGAAAGCTATGCAATTTATAAGGCGCTTCCAAATGTTTGATGGTCGCTCCTTCTGAAAGTATACTTGGATATTGAATAGATATAATGATTTTTGTTTGACACTCAGGAGAGAACTTATCGATAGATTGTACATTTTGGGGAATGGAAAGATTCTTGATGACTATTCTATGCATGTTAAAAGAATTCCATCCCTTAACTATTACTTTTATTCTTGATACAATTTCTCTCAAACTTGATTAATTTATCTAAACTTGTAAAAAAATACAAAGATTCCATAAAGTAGCTACACCTACAAATATTATAATTTCAAAATATGGAGAGCTTAAGTCTTAAATGACACAAAATCAGTGATAGAGATCATAAATAGACTTGCTATGATAGACATGATGGAAAGCTACAAAGTATAAAGGAGACATATCATAGTCACATGGCAACATGCAAAAAATGTAGTCATGCTTCACATAAGAATCAAGGAATCAAATCATTATTAAATGGGGTGGAAACATGATCAATGATCACAACTACAAAGCAAGTATACAAAACAGGGAGAGAAGCTAAAGAATAGTTATGAAGGTTTGAAGAGTTTCCTCCCTCAAAAATAATGTTGTAGAGAAACACAGTCTAAGCACAAAGAAGCAACCAAAATCAATTTTGATAGTCATCAATAGGTAGCATCTAGGGGCATTAAATGATAATCCTTATTATTGAAAGTCAAGGAAAAGATATGAGAAGATTAATCCAAGGTCTTATTGGTAAACATAAATTCAAAATGACAGTCAAACATCAATGTGATATAGCTTAAGGCTCAAAGATCACATTGACTTTAATGACAGTCTTTGTCAAACCATGATATGAAAAACCCAAGAGGAATGGTAGTCATAAAAATGTCTTGAGACTCAGAGCATTTAAAGCTCAAAAGGGCAAGACAAATACAGTCATAATAGTCATCTACCCAAAGGAGAAATAGAGATTCCAAGAAACACAAAGCCACCATCAATGAGCTTCCAAAGACCATTAAAATGTACAAGGGTCACATGTAGTCCTATTATGATTGTCATTATGGTCCTTCCAAGACAAACCCAGTGGTGACAAAAGAGATATATGAGGTCGTGATCAAGTCTACTCAAGGTGTAGACAAGGTTAGCATAGTATTAGGACAAAGTTACAGCCATTAAGACAATAAGAGCAGCCATAGAATGGTCATAAGGGAGATTTATTTAATGATTTAAAAGAAGCACTCAGCCCCACGAGACAGAGTAGCAATAGTCAAGATATCAAAGAGAATAACACTCAGTTAGTAAGAAGAAGGAGATCATTATCTTTATAGAATAGAGGTCATAGAGTAGCACACACTTAGGTATGATCAAAGACACTCAAAACATTGAAGAGCAGAGTCAATGATCAAGTTATGAAGGTCCAGACCTAAAGCATCTACAATGGGCTTCACAACTAAAGAGAAAAATAGCTAAAGGCATAAAAGAGATATCTATTGCAATGCATACAGGGGTAGTTAAGTTGATTGCTCAAGAAGGACAAGCAATATAATCATGGTAGTAATGTTATATTGATTTACAAGTCTAAAAGGTTTACAAGATAAAAGTAGTCAATCATTGTTATTGAACAGTTGTAAACAACAGAGACTATCTATTGATTTTTTATATGAATGTTTTTGTAAGGTCTCTTTGTTTGAAGGGTAGACTAGAACAATCTAGAGCAAGATTGAGAAACAATTCCATAAGAACAAGGATTGCAATAGTCATTAGGATAAAAGAATCTTAGTAATCTTACAGTCGTGAAGCCAAAATGATAATAGAAAAGGACAACTATATGCAATCAAGGCACAAAATAACAGTGTAAAGTCGCAAGGGATTCTCAACCTTAAAGAGTAGCACTGTCAAACCCAAAGAGAGAAGCATACTGAAGTTTTTAGAATTAAGTAAGAGTTTGATATTTACATAAAGAGTCATACATACCAAGACATTGGCCCAAAGGATAGTCTAACACATAGAAATAGAGCCTTCATAAACTGTAGATATAATGGTTCTTCTTGTCAATAACAAGAGCATTCATGGCCATATAGCTAATTTATGTCATGGTTAGATAAAGAGAAAACATAAATGAGCAATTACTATTATTTTTATGGTGGTATTGTTTTTGGGGTTTGTTGTTGCCTTACTATCGACTATGGATAGGGGTGGGTGGATTCAAAGATCCTTCCCTGATTCCTCTCTCCCAAGACCTTGACTCCCTGCTACATAGATTGAATTCGAGGGAACCCAACTAATATAGGAGGGTGTGCCAATGATCAATCTCCTCTCTAGGTGGGTAGTTTATCTGATACAAAAATTTCATATTGCGTACAAGCAAAAGATACAAAAAATTTATTCGAACTTTTATAATTCAAAAACACAGAAATGTACGATACCTATGTTTGTCAATGTCTTCCTTTGGTCTTCTTCTATCATGTGTAGTCTGCAGAGTGTAGATAAAGACCACTTTCTTCTTTCTGATTTTTTCCATAGCAAAGTTTTGATTACAATGAACAAAATTCCAATGTCATTGGTATGGTTTCCATAGCTCCTCTTACTCCGGCTGTCGATCGAAATTCTGATTTCACGCTAATTTTTTCCTTGGTGGGAGTCATTTTTTTTTTGGAAACAAATTAGCCTTTGGAGGTCTTAGGCTTTGGAGCTTTGGAGGTAATTTTTTTATTTATTCTTTAAAGAACTCAAAACCTTTTAAAATTTCAATTATGACCTTGAAATCTATATAGGCTATTTTTAATCTAGATAGATGAAAAATGGGTGACAATAAAAAATATAATGCAATTGTGATCAACTTTAAGATGAATACATACAATTAGAATATATACAATTAAAATATTTTTAATTTTTAATTTAAGATCATATAAAGAATAATTTAAATATTTAAGGTAAAATATTTATTTTGTCTTCAAAAATTGTTTTAAATCCAAGTGAAATTGTTATACTTTTATTCTTATTATATTTTTAATAGAAATAAAAAAATATAATATAATACATCTGCTAATAAAATAATTTATTATTTATAAATAGAAATAATAATTAAATAATAAATAATTTACAAACAAAAATATTAGGATCATTTTTTTATATCATTTCCACAAGTACCTAATTTCCTTAAGAGAAGAGCTAGACAATTATCTAGTCATTTATTTAGTCATTTATTTAGTCATTTATTTTGTCATTTATTTAGAATTTCTCTATCATCTATCAAATCGGTCATTTATTTAGTCATTTTTATTTGTGTGATCTCACTCGATGACCAAATTAGTCATTTATTTAATCATTCATAGCTTTCTTGTAAAAAATTACTAAAATTTGGTCTTGTGACTAAAAATTATGGTCACGTAGTCATTTATTGGCCATATTTCTACTAGTGATGGGGGTTTACTTTTTACCTAATTCTTGGTCCCAGTGCTTATCTAGTATTATCTCTTTCTGGTGGGGCATTGTTGCTGCTCTAGCCCTCTTTTTTTCTGTATGTTTTTGTTGGAGAGGGGTAGGGTTTGGTTTTCTTTCTCTTTTCTCTCCCTCCTTTATAGTCCTATTGAGGTGGATGGATTTTTCTTTGAGGATGAGGGAGGCTTTGTGGGCTACATTGTAAAGAGTTTTTTGGAGTTATTTATAGCCCTGTTTCTTATGGATGTTTGCCTTTCTACCTTTCTCACCAGACTTCTAATTCTTTGTCATTTTGTCCCTATGGAGGAGGGGTCTTTGGTGGAGTTTCCTCTCTTGGTGTTTGACAAGTTTGTGCTGCATCACTTTTTTAAGGTTTCGGGGGCCTTTTTAAAACCCAACTCTCTTGCTCTCTTGTTTCGGTCTCAACATCTTTGGTTTTCTTTAGCTTGGCCTATTGAGGTGGCCCTTTCTTATATTGAGGTGGAGATAGTGTGCTCCAGAGATGACCCTTCTATTGAGGTGGAGTTGGATGTTGTGAGTGATGTTAGGAGTTGCTAGTGGATAGTTAATGGTCAATTGTTGCTTGGTTGTAAGGAAACTGAGATTGGTTTGTGTTCTTCTCTAGCTCCTTCTTCTCCTATTGAGGTGGAGTTCTTGAAGGAGTTGGTGATATTTGTGCTACACATTCTCATTATTAAGGTTATGGGGGCCTTGTTAAAACCCATTATCATGGTTGAGGGATCCTGGAAAAATCCTTTGATGTTGTTTTTTGGAGCCAATTCAAAACCCAAGATGAAGGTTCGAGGAGCCTTTCAAAACCTCTTGGTTCTAGATTGTGCCTGTATGTTTACCATCAAGAATCTAGTGGTTGTGATTTTGGGATCTTTGATCAATATCGATGTTTAGGTTATGGGTGTGTGGAAAAACCCTTGGTTTCTGATGAAGGTTAAGGAAGCCTTGTTAAAAACCTTGTTCTGGTGAATGGCTTCGGCCTTCTTTTTTAGCTAATTTGTCATTGATTTTTCTTTCTTACATGGCTGAGTTTGGGTTGTTGTTTTTTCTATCATGTATCTTTTGGTAGCTGTCTATTTTGGGTTTCAGATCTTGGTAAAATCTAAGGGTTTTAAGTCCCTTCACGAACTTGTTGTAAGGGGTTTCAAGCCCCCTCAAAACCTATTTTACCCTTAATCAAAAATGTATTACCTTAATGAAATCATGAAAGCGTGAAAAACACAATCAACTTAAGAACACTAGGCTTATGTGGAAAACCCAAGAAGGGAGAAACCACAATGAGAATAACACTCACAAAATAGATATTTGATTACAATATTTAGGCCACAAGATAGGGAGCTCACTACTATGGACTTGCAAGCTAAGGCACACAATCTTAGAATAAGATACAAAGGACTCGCACAATTAAAACTCGTTGCTTTAGGGAAAGATACAAAGAGTTGCCAAGAGAGATACACTATCTTCCAACAAGAATAGTTGAACTAAAAATCAATAGGATCTTTTGACCATGAAATTGGCCTTGAATCTTTGTGTTAAGTGTGCAATATCATGGCAAATACATCTAACCTCAAACTTTGTTACCAAACACTGTCAAGGCTCATCTCAACTAACTATCGCACACCTTTTTTTATCAAATATATCTAGATATCATTGACATCCACTATTTTATAATTTCAAACTTATCCCATACATTTGTACTTCTCAGTACACACATTTACTAGTCATTATATACAAATATATTCATTAAAACTCTCAATTAGGTCGACCCAAAACAAAGTATATAAAATTACATAAACTCAGTCATTTGAACCAACAATATCCAAACGATCCACTCTAGGAGAAATCATGGACCCAAAAGATATACCATACATCCCTCTAAGTTTATTCCAAGAAGCCACATACCCTAACACATCTTCCATGGTCGATTATAAGGAAACATGAAGATAAACAATAAAACTCAGCAACTAGTCATCCTAAAAAACATCTTCCAATACAAATTACCTTATGTGGATCTCCACACACCATGGTGAGACCCAAATTAGTATTCCAACCTAACCTCCAATGCATATCCAAACAAAAGTATGATTGAGATAAGATAATCCATCCAAGCACACTGAGAGCCAACATAAATAAACATACCAAGCACATACTAGCATAACTCACATGTGGAACAAAAACAACACCAAATATTTGAACTGGAACACTACTTGAGACAAATAAGAATGTCCCCCAAACTAAAACACATGAATTCACATATTTGGAATCCACCAAGCAAATTAGAGACCAATCTAACATACCCTCTCACTATCAAAATTATAACAACAACTAATCTCATCATCTGAGCAACCAAAGGACCTTAAAACTCGATAGTACACCATTTGCAAAATGTTAACATTATATCCAAGTCTACACATCATACTCTTCACAATCTGAAATAGAACATTCTTCCACTGGGGATTAAATACTCTTTCTTGTATATTGAAACTTTTGCTACACTGATCTTTTGGAAACACATCATGTAGGCACAACATCTTCACTAGACAATGTGACAACCACGTGAAAAAAATTAAATACTTAATACCAAACCAAATATACCACTGAACATATATCACCAACTTTATATATCTTACTATAACATCAATGATGCCACAATGTCAACTAAGATACCAATCAAACTCAACAACAATACCAAGCAACACATATTAATATCATACATCTCTGATCATCTTCCACAACAAACTTTAAATGAGGCACCAATCAAACTCAATAGAAACATCATACATCTCTAATCATCTTTCACAACAAACTTCAACTAAGGCACCTATCAAAGTCAATAGTCACACTATTTTTTGACACTTTTAATAAACAGTAGAAAATAGAGAAACCTGCATATACTTGCATGACAACATAATAACAACTCACTTGTCACCAACTACTAGCAAGAGTAGTTTACACAACATAAGAAATCTCACTTGTCACCAACAGTTGTTTGCATATCACAAGACTGCATTTGGACTAGACCACCTCTGAACAAAGAAGTTTGACATTAATGGCAACATACAAGACTGTATTTAGACCAAACCACATATGGACCAAAAAGACATCCAAACCAAAAAATGTGACATCAATGATAATATAACTCAGATTTCCAACAATCTCCCCTTTGTCATTAATGGTAACACGTTTACTATCTTTTATTGAAATATCTCCCCCTTTGACATCAAAGATAAAGGGAATACATCTGAAAATAGTCACCTTCCTTTGGAGCTCTCTCCTCCTTTGTAATATTCCTTTGATCTCTTTTATCTGAGCACATTCTCTTTCTTTGATACATGAAATTCTCTCCCTAACATGGAAAACTCTCATCTACAACCATTTTCTTGAAACCGAGGAAACATATACTACACTACTCCCCTTGAGAGTAGCCACTGTACCAATCTAGGAGACAAAGGATAATATTTGAGTCTCCTATATAATACTTCATTTCATGATCTAAGTACCACAAAGAACTGTTGCAAAGTATTTTGCTTTAACAGTAGATAATGACATTGAAAATTATGCTCCTAGAAATCACTCTACCACCATCTAAACTTCTTTTGTTATTTGCATTATAGATTGATTTCATATCCAAATCATCTCTTCTACATCTTCATAAAAAACTTAGATTGGGAGAAGAAGATTCCTAAACAACAATGTTGAAGACAATTCAACACTCAAATGTTTAAGGGGGGTTCATAAGATTTTTAGGCAAATCTCCCCCTAGACACAACAATGTGCTTAGTTGTTAGAAGAATCAACACCGAGTATAGATCCAATCATAAATGTATCTTCATCTGATTTCTTCATCCATAGTATCTACAATACTTAGCAATATGCCCAATCTTGTTATAGTTATAGCATACCGGACCTTTCTTTATTCAACTTCCATTCATTAGACCATCACCAATCCTTCTGAATATTCTCATAGACCTGCACTCAATGCCTTGTGCCCATACATACTACAAGTATATAAATATCCCTTGAAATACTAAACATTCCTACCATACCTTGCATTCATATTTCCATTCCATACTATTCTACGTTTACATGCATTAGTGTTACGATCAAACTTATTACAAGCATAACATCTTTTATTGAATGAATGTGGTCTCTTCTAATTTCTACACTTACTTATTTTATGTCCAAATTTTATATTTCATGCAAAACAATCACCATTGAAATATAATGAGTACCTAGTTTCAGTTGAAGACTTCCTAAAATTCCTTTTGTTCCAAACCATAGTAAGTTCATCTTGATTTAATTCTTTTTTTATCTTTTCTTTTTCTTTGTCATGTTTATTCAACTTGCTTGTCAATTTCCTCTTGATTTCTATCTCACTCTTATTTACCATTGCAGGTACATGTTCTAATGTCTGACTTTCCTCTATTTGATTCAAATCCTCTTTAACCATCTTTACCTAACTTTTAACTTCTGTAACTTTATCTTCTTTTGCATCAATAGGAGTAACCTCATTTTGAGGTTTAATTCTAGTCTATGTCTGATTCAATTCTCCACAAACTTGCACCAACAAACTTCTTCTACTTTTATCCTTCACATAGTAGACATTTTCATATGTTCTCATACCCTTTGCAACTAATCTCCCAGTATCTCCTTTTTTTATTTTACAATCGTACTCTTTAAATATGACCTCATAGCCTTTATTGCACATTTGAATTACACTCAACAAATTATGTCTCAAACCTATGACATAGTAAACATCATAGGTCTTATGCTTACCATCAATTGTAATGCAAACTTTTCAACAAATAGATGCAACTTCCTCTCCTACAAATTTCACCGATCCATCATCATACTTCTCAAGGTTAATAAACTTCCCTTTATCACCTATCATATGGTTTGAGCAACTAGAGTCAATGATCCAACCCTTTGGTTCAACTTTAGCATGGAAAGCAACCTTTTCTTTTATAAGGTTTCGATTGTTCTTCATATTTTTGGTCTTTTGGACCTTCCTTCATCCTTCTCTCTTATAGCCAAGAATAATAATTTTTCATTTGAATCATCACTATCTTCATCTTTAGATATGTGTGTCTCCATTGAACAAAAACCTCTTTTCTCTTTATCTATGTCATATGTCTTCTTATTTATGTCACTACTTTTGTATCTATCCTTGTTTTCATCATCATCAAATATTTTTTATTCTTTCTTATATATGCATCTAGAAGCATAACGACCAATTCTACTAGGATTAAAACATTTCAAAGGTAATATACCTTTGTACTTGTCAGTTCCTCTTTTCAGTCTTCTTACAAAGTTTACTTCAGGCTCATCCATCTATTCTCTTACTTCTAGTTCATCTTTAGGCTTCTTTGAAACATTGAATATCCCTTTTCTACTTTAATATTTGATATCATCCATTTTAGCTCAATCAAAAAAGAAGATAGTGAACCAAGGATTTGGTTGAGTGTGTACTTATCTAGATCATGGCTCTCCTAAATAGAAAACATGTTGGGCTTGTAGGGTTTAGGCAATGTAGCAATACTTTCCTCACAACATCTCTTTCTTCTATTTTTATGCCAACACCTTTGATAGAATTCACAAATTCATTTATCCTATGTACATAGCCTTCAATGAGCTCATCATCAGACATCCTTAGGTTCTCAAATTTGTGCTTTATATTTGTCAATTTATCTTTATTTGACTTTAGATCACCTTCATATACACTTCTTAGCTTGTCCCAATTTTCTTTAATAGTCTTCAATCCCATTACCCTACCAAACACTTCATCACTTAAGCAATTGACAATATAAATACTATCCTTTATATTATTCTCAAAATATTTTATCTCATTCAGAGTCTATGGAAGACCATTCTACGGAGCAGTATCAGTAGTCTTCATAATTTTCCATATTCCCCTCGGTAGAGACTCTAAGAGAAATTACATTCTCTCTTTCCAATGAGACTAATTTGTACCTTCAAACCTCGGTGCTTTGAAATTCAAATCTTGCACCATTCCAAATCTCCCTCAAATGGTTAACCTTCTCAAGAAGGGACCACACTTGGATACCAACTACTGAACACACAACATGACTGAGAAGGGGGTGAATCAGTCTGGATCTCTAACACAAATTTATTTTTGAACAATTAAACCTCAAACCACTGCTAGCATATTACTTGATGAAATCATGAAAGCACAAAAACACAATCAACTCAAGAACACCATATTTACGTGGAAAACCTAAGAAGGGAAAAACCATGGTGAGAATCACACTCACAATATAGATATAAGGGATTACAATAATTAGGCCACATGCCAGGGAGATCACTGATCTAGAATTTCAAGCAAAGGTGCACAACCTTAGGGCAAGATACAAAGGACTTGCACAACTAAAACTCATTGCTTCAAGGAAAGATACAAAGAGCTGCCAAGAGACACACACACTATCTTCAGCCAAGAATATCTAAACTAAAAATGAATAGGATCTCCTGATCATGAAATTTACCTTTAATCTATGTGTCAAGTGTGCAATATCATGATAAATACATCTAACCTCAAACTCTATCAACAAACACTATTAAGGATCTTCTCAACTAACTATTGCACACCTTTTTAATCAAATCTATCTACATTTTATTCACATCCACTTGACATTATTTCAAACACATCACATACATACATACTTCTCAACACAGACATTTACTTATCCTTATATACAAATATATTCATTATAAAACTCTCAACTAGGTCATCCCAAAACTAACTATATAAAATTACATAAACTAGGCCATTCATACTAATAATATCCAATGTAGTCCACTCCAAGAGAAAGAGGGGACCCAAAATTAGCACCACACATCCCTCTAAGTTGATTTAAATGAGCCGCATTCCTTAACAAATCTTCCAAAGCTAGCTCCAAAGGAAACATGTAGATAAACAATAAAAATCAACAACCAGTTGGCCCAAAAAAGATCTTTCAATGCAAATTACCTAATGCATATCTCCACACACCATGATAAGATCCAAAAAACTATTCCAAATTAACCTCCAATGAATATCCAGACCAAAAGCATGATCCAAATAAGATAATCCATTTGAGAACACTGAGACCAAACACAACTGACCATACCAAGCATAGAACAACATAACTCACATGCGGAGCAAAAATATCACTAAAGATTCAAACTAGAAGATTGCATGAACCAAACAGGCATGTCATCCAAAATACAAAACTTGAAACCATACGTTCGGAAGACACCAAGCAAATTACGAACTAGTCTGACAAAAAATCTCATTGTCAAATAACAACAACAACTAATCTCATCATGTGAGAAACTAGAGGACTTGCAAACATGATAGTACAACATTCATAGATAATTTACATTATATCCAAGTCCGCACATCATACTCTTCAGAATGTAAAACAAAACTTTCTTGCACTGGGGCATTAATTACTCTTTATTGCATATTGAAACTTGATCTTCCAAAAAATCCTCATGTACACAACATCTTCACCAGACAATGTAACAACATCTGAATTCTTGATACTTGACCAGATATATCACTAAACATATGTTACAACTTTATATAACTTATTGTAACATCAATGATAAAACAACCTCAACCAAGATACCAATAAAAATCAATAGCAACACCAAGTAGCACATATTGATATCATCTTCCATAAAAAAATTAACCGAGACGCCAATCAAGCTCAACAACAACATCAAACAACATCATACATCTCTAATCATCTTCCACAACAAACTTCAACTGAGGCACCGATCAAACATAACACTAACACCAATTTCTAACACTCTTAATCAACAATACAAAATAGATAAACCTTCATACAATTGCATGAGACCATAATATGATGGTGGTAAAATTAGGGTTTCATCAATTAGGATAATAAAACCACTAATCTTGCCTAGTTAGCCATTACAATAAAAGAGGGTAAATTTTATAGATCTAGCCACAATTCACTTAGGAAATGTCTAAAACACTAATTATATTTACTAATTTGTTCTCTCCCCTTTTGAGTTGAAATTTAGATGTAAATTGTGAAGCTAGGGTAAAACAATGGACAATTGAAGTGAAACAATAATGAAAAACTGCTATAAATATAAAATAGAGCCATAGATAGGGATTTAAGTAGAAGAATAAGATCAAAATCTATTGCTGAAAGTTTGCATAGAATTGTGAGGACCAAAATGGTAGGTTGCCTTGGTCCTGTAACTCTAAGATAGGCAAGTGGGATCTTTTTTGGATCAGGGAGATGCACTAAATTCACTAGTGTAAATTTGGCCACCTAAATGTGTATGCACTAATGGTTTGTGGCCGCAATGAGCGGAATGAAATTTAGTGTATATTGCAGCTTTTGATTGAACACATCTAACACTTTTTGTTGCAATAGAAAAAGTGTCGTCATGGGCAAATGGATTCAAGTCTTCCTAAACTTAGAGAGATTTTTTAAGAGTGGCCTCACATGACCTCATGGTATTAGGGGACTCGTTCGTATCTGTCATGGGCAACAAGAAATGCGCCATCAAATTTTGACAATTTTTCACACTTTGAGTACTTAAGCGAATTCTCTAGTAGGCTATGGCTTGGAGCATTAGGCGAGTCAGTGAAAGAAATGAAGACATTCCTAGCATAAACCTAACCATTTTTAGTATAGTTTCCCCAAATCTATAAAACAACACAAAGTAAAATCTCTAACTATAGTAAAAAAATATTCAATCCTTAATGGAAAGAGATCCTTTCCTATATAGAACTATTAGCTTTTGTACCAAATGTTTAGAAATAAGGTGAAACTACTACAATAAAATATATTGCAAGTTTATGTGAATATTAAATTTAATGGTTTATCCCATAGTTACTATATGATGATTATGAGATTGCATAATATTGACAATTTAAGAATAAAACCACCAAACCAAATGAACATAAATTTATATGGAAGAAACCTTCTAGGAACCAACCCATATGAAAAAGAATAAAAGTATGCACTTTAACAAAGAAACACCTCCAACACACTAATGATCTCTTGACTTTGATAACGCTTTACCACCACTTGTACACTTGTAAAAAATAAGCTTATTATATTACACTTTCTTTCCTCCAATTTGTAAAGAAACAGGAGAGGAATACCACAAATGGTCTCTCAAAATCATGTACCATCAAACCATGATAAAATGCAAGAAAGTCCAATGTCTAAAATGAAGAGATTTTTAGTGTAGTAATATTAACTCATAACGAGTCATGAATATTTAAATTAATACATATACCAATAATAGATGACATCTTTGGCTTTCAACTCCTCCATAAAAGCACATTCTCAAGGTAGGTATTCAAAATCATCACCCAACTCATATGAGACCTTATGAAAAGCACAAGATGCCTGACTACTAAATTCCTATGTCCAAGTTCACAAATTTTCTAGAAATAGCTTCATAACTACCACTACCAACTCCACCTCCTTTATGAATGCATATAACAACTAATATCAGTATTTATGAGGAATATCAACTATAATTTCTTTCAATTGCATTATCGATGTCCAAGGGCACTAAAGAGTGATAAATAAAATATACATATGATTTCAAGGTACATATCGAACCTTAATCCTAACATCTATAATTCACACTGGTGAGCATGAAATCTCATACTTTATACTAGGTATGACAAAGTAATTGTTATTTTTCTTTTATTTATTAGAGTAGATAAAATTCTTTTGACATGACCTGCCTTTTGATAGTTAAATCATTTAGTATATACACCTAAATTATTTCTCATGTTGATAAGCTCTGATATAGATTTTGATAAAAATCCTTTTAGATGGATGTGTACATAAGACCCTAAGGCCCCATCCTAACCCTTATTGTCTAGGCTAAAATAATCACTAACACAATTTTGTTACTTTTATAAAGCATTATTTATTTGATAATTCATGTTGGTAGAATATACAAATAGAGTAAATCAATATTTTTATCTTGCATGATAAATTGGATCAAAAATTTCCTTCCATTATTAAATAAGTTTCCCAATGTAATCCATCATCCATGGAAACTATTAAAAATTTACCCCTTTTCTTGACTATCTAGACTCAACACCAAAAAGCCTTTTAGAAGGTCTCTAGTAAAGAAATTATTAACCACTATTATTTTATCCATTTTCAAAAATTCACAACCAAATGCTAGTGACATACTAATTTTCCAATGACTATGAACTTCCTAAATTCAATATTTTTACATAAGTGTTGTGGAGAGGGAAAAATGAACCTCTTCAATAGGCGGATAACAACCTCTCAATGATTCACTAACTGACCTCTCCACTCAAGATGTAGTATGTCTCGGTATGTCCTCTAATAGCTCTCTGCACAAGGACGCACGCAGATTATGGACAACACCGTGATGCGCTAGCGTCCTATACAGACAAAATGCAAAGTTTGCACAGAAGGGCACAATGTAATAGATATGTGTTCTAGATCTATTTAAATACGATAAATGTATATAAAAGAAGGTAAAATGATTATATAAATGGACTAAAAGCCACAAAGGAAAGGAAGAAGATAATCTCACAAACAGTCCATGATATGAAGTCTCTAGCCAAATAAATCTTCTCTAATGCAACCTGCACACAAACTAGAAAGGAAAAATGTTTGGGGCTGCTTGGGGACTTGCCTCAGTCAAATCCCCGTTTTGGTGTTTCCACCTCCACAAACAACTAGATAGATTCATATAATAAAAGATAAATGCAAGATAAGATAAATGATAGAAGAGGGATGTGATAAATCCCAAGATGCCCAAAGATGGGATAAATAGATAGATATTACCAAAGAGGCTTGACAAAGCTAAGAGAGTTTCAAAAGAATATTGTGAGATCTTGAGAGTGTTATAGAAAACTAGAGATTTATGTAGCAAGCGAGAGAGAACCGGAGAAAGTTGTGAGAGCCCAAAGAATAAGAGAGATTGTGTCCAAAATCTAGAGAGATTCAAAGAAGAGAGAGGATCGATTTAAAAGAGAGAAGAGGAGGGAAAAGAGGACCAACAAGTCGTTTAGAAGATTCTAAGTCGTTCCCACCGACCAAGATAGGTGACAAGTGGAAAGGTGTGCTCAGAACTGACATTCTAACATTAAGATGTCGTGGGATGAATGCATAGTGCATGGACGTCTGTGCGGCACGCTAGTGTCCAAATGAATCTTGCTTGAAAACAATAGGAGACAAGGGTGACACGTGGCTAACAAGACTGACGCCATGAGGGAGCTGCTGAAACGGGGTCTTGAGCATCTGGAGAGGAAAAAGGTTGATGCAAGGGCTGAAGTGAGCCTACTCAAGTGGTAGGGGAATGGACACCAAAGTGGTTACCAAAGATGTAGGTCAAATTGCAAAGGGGTATGCAATTTTTGACACTACAAGTGTCTTGTAATTGTATAGTCATGCCATTTGTATCTCTATTATTCTAATACAAATCTATGACTTACTAATTTATTCATTCTCCTTGGGGAACAAAATTCACTCCCATGTCAACAAGAACAAACACATGCAAAATCCCCCCCAAAATATGCAATAAAATTGGGGGAATTGTGAACATTATATAATCTAAATTTTTTTCTTTAGATTTTCTTCTAAAAGGCTATTGAGATCCTTCCTTAATGCCCCATCTATAGCTCAAGTGACCTCTCCTAAGTAGTCTACTTGCACTGCTAATCATTTTCTCCTTAACTACTATGTCACTCATTGTCCTCCTCACGCATCATCTTCAATTTTATAATTGTTAAACCAATGTTATTTTAAAATATTAAAAAATATAAAAAATTGATATTTAAAATATTTTTTCAAGAAACTAAACAAATAATAATTATAAATGAAAAATGTGTGTTAACTAATTTATATCTCTTATTGGCAACTAACTAGTCTAAAAATATATTTAAAAGAATATTTTGCATACCAATCATAAATCATTAACTAAAAAAAATATTAAAATAATAAGTTATATTCATCATTATTTGTATTCAATTTTTTTACTTTTAATTATTAGCAATTCATGATTACTTGTAAAAATATTTGTAATGATTTGTATTCCAACTCTTTTTTTAATGAATAGTAATTCATGATTATTTGTAAAGTCCAACATAAATAAGTCAATTTATAAAGACTAAAAATTTAATTAAATATCACCATGAAAATAAACACTCTAGACATATTATTATATTAGATTTTATAAAGAATTATAATTATTATAAAAATCATTTGAAAAAACCATCAATCAATTCATAAATTTAAAAAATTCTTATTTTAACTTAATTATTACTAAAAGTATTATTTGAACCAAATTTGACCTACACATTTATGTATTATTTTTTAGAATGAATTTAATAAATAATCATTTACATTAATAATAACATATTTCCTTATTATTTTTGGTTCACAATCAGGACTATTTAAAAATTGTATCTTTTAACTTTTTTCCTTCATTAGAAAATTATAACTGACAGGGCAAATTTGATTTTTAATGCTGTGAGATTTATTCTGTTTTCTAAGCTCAAGTATCCAAAGATATTTGACTTAAAAGGAAATTTGAAACGAGAAATTAATTTTATAAAATTGGGCAATAAAAAATATTCGTGGACGTGGGATTAAAAAGAGAGAGTCGTTGAGCACGTGCTTTCTTTTATTCGTATTACACGCAAATAACGAAGTCGTCTAAGACATGTTATTCAAATGTCAAAAAAATTCATAACGAAATTGTCTTCTAAAAGATGGCAACGTTCTCACGTTAAAATGGTTGACTTGCAAATCCATGTTTGAATCAAATATTCTTTTCACATTTTAAATGAAAAAAAAAAAATTCAATTTTATTCTGAAGCTATTTTGATTTTGAATTATTTCAAAAATATTTTAGAAATTAAATATTGAAAAATAAGAAATTAAACAAAAGTCATCCATTGCTATTGAATGTGATAAAGAATTTTCAATTCAAATACAACACACTGATTTTCAAGTAATCAGTATATACATGTGATAAAGAATTTTGAATTCAAGTACAACACACTGATTTTGAGGTAATCAGTTTATACATGTGATAGACTTATCTCTAACATTCATGAATACAAATTGTAGTTAGGAAGCAGGTGAAAAGAGCATGTTGGATTCAGAAGGATGGGTGGTATTCAAAGAAACTGGATCTGTTGTGGGTTGTCCCCATTTCCTCTGATCTGGATTGAGTACAAGATTATTTGCTGCATTGCCGTTCCTTCCTTGGGATTGAGCCCCTTGAGTACTGATAATGGAGGCTATTGCATTGACAAGGGCATTTGTAAAATTAGGATCTGAAGTAATGGCAGCAGTAGCAACTGTTACTTTATCAGCCAAAGAATTGGGAGCTCCTGAAATGCTCTTTGAACTAGTGTTGGCCATGGAGTTCTGCATCATTGTCTGTGAGTTGTATCTTGATAGAGCCTCTTGAGTGGTTCTTGCAGCTTGATTGTTAAGTGATGAATCGGGAGAAGTTTGGAACCTCTGACTTGCAAGGTCATAGTTTGCTATAGGAATGGCTGAATTTGGCCTGCTATAATGTTGGTTATAATAGAGATGGGTGTTGTTCCAGGGATTGGAACTTGGGGCCCTTTGTTGGGAATGCTCTGAGTGAAGTATGGTGGTATTAGAATGAGGATTAGTGGAATGCAAGTTGGGTCCTGCAGATGGGTATTGAAATGGAAGGGGGAAGCTTGGAACAAATGAGGTGGATGATGATCCTAATGAATTAAGTGGGTTTAATTGTGAGGTGGGGGTTTTGGTAAGGTCTAGTGTGATTGTGGGGAAGGAAGATGTGGTGCTAATGGTGGGATTGGAGGCAAAGTATTGGTCCAATCTAGAAATGTATGGATTATTGGTATTCATGGCTTCCATGCTTGAGGTTGAACCAGAGGCTAGCATGCAGGCTGCTGCTGCTGTGGTGGATCCCATTGCAGTGGCTGCAATGGGTAGTGAATGGTTGTGACTGCCCTCATATGTTGTGATCAGTATAGCCATGTCATCTGCACATCTTTGTACCTGCACCATATTGAAGCAAAACTCATCAACCATGGTGATCCAAAACATTTTGTTGCATTACACATTTAAAAACTGTGGATGAAAGTTGAGTTAGAATTTATATATGGGTACCTGCTTTCTAACTGGGCATCCAGGGGCAACAGTGCAGCGATAATATGCTCGAGGGCAAGGATTTCCCTTGGCTATCTTTTGCCCATACTTTCTCCATTGACATCCATCGTTCATCTGAAATATGGTCAAAGAACAATGATCAATATTCTCCATATTCACAGAAAAGATTACTAGCTATAAGAAAATTACAATACATTAGTATAAATGCAGTATGAGAGCAAAACCTAATTTCAGGTTTTAGTTTATCAAAATACATAACATTACTATAGATGCAGTATGAACGCAAAACCTAATTTGATGTCTGAGTCTGTCAATGAAAACAAATGGTTTTAAACTCTCAAAACATTTTGAAAAATATATACAGTTGATGAATTATTGGGTGTGGTTTGAACTATCTACTCAAAAATATATATATATATATATCAATTGAGTATGGTTCAAATATCAATTTAAATATAAATATTATTGAATGTTGTTTGAAATATTGATTCAAAAACATAGATATCATTGAATATGGTTTGGGATATGGAATCAAAAATATAGATATCATTGACTGCAGTTCAAAATATCAGTTCAAAAACATAGATATCATTGAGTGTGGGTTTGAAATATCGATTAAATAATATAGATATCAATGAATGTGGTTTCAAACATCGATTCAAAATATAGATATCATTGAGTGTGGTTTGGAATGTCAATTCAAAAATATAGATATCATTGAGTGGTTTGAAATATGATTCAAAAATATAGATATCATTGAATGCGGTTCAAAATATTTAAAATATAGAGATCATTGAATGCAATTCATTGATTCAAAAACATAATATAAAATTGATTGTAGTAACAATTTTTGAATACTACCTGAACTAATTGTAAGTAAACAAAGTGTTCCTATCACACCAAAATTTGTATGGTAAAAATCTATTTGTCATTGAAGGTTCAAGCTGTTATTGCCCTAGCCTAGACAGTTCAACCCAGAGGTGAGAGTTGTCTAAGGCATATAGACCATGAAATAATATGACATGTTCATTTATTGAAGCCCTTTGAATCTTTTAAATGTTACTCAACTTTACAGGTACATTTTTTTTATATAAATGTAACCTAATTTTAAAAAGACATATTAAAAGCATAACGTTGTTATCTTTCTAAATTTGAAAGCAGTCAGCACACTTTCTGTCGACATTAACGGGTGCCATTTAAGCTTTTGGCAAACCTACGCTCCGTACACAATGAAATCAAAGTTCCACACGATTCAAACACATTCCACCTAATTATGAATGAAAATTGGGTCAACTTACAGTTGATCCTTCGCATCTGGCACGTACAGACACTCTGGCCTTCCTCGCAGGAACTGCAGCTTCTAGATTTTCTCCTGCCTCTTTATTTGACCTGAAAGATCCATGCTGTGGTTGATTTTGTCGACCCAGTAGTGAAACATCCATAGAATCTGATTTCATCAAACCGCCTTCTGATTTAGACGGGCTACTTCTTGGGGATACGGTCGTTTCATTAGTTTCATCGCTTGTTTCTTCGCCCTTGAAATCTAAACCGAGACTAAGACATTTGGGATGTTCTTGAGATCCCTTCGTCTGTTTTAGAGCCTCTTTTCTTCTTTCTCCCCCTGCTGTTTCTTCTTTTGTGGGTTTACTTGATGAGGGATTTGTCCCAAGGGACAGAAATACTAGATCTGAATCCTCATCCAACTTTTCAGGCTCCTGAAAATAAAACAGACTTGTAATAATAAGTTATCAGATTTATATAGTTAATCTATGCAATAATGGATATGATTGGATTCTATGACTGTTCACCTTTGCAGTCTCTTTCGCCGGTGCATTGTTTTCTGCTTCTTGCACTCTCAACAAATAGGTCTGTAGATTTTGATAATCATTCATCATCTGGGATAAAGCCACCTTCAAATTCTTGTTTTCCTCTTTCATTCTGTCCACCTCTGTATGCAGAGAATCAATCTGTTCACACACAATTGAAGAAACAATCGTTATTTCTATAACAGATTTTGAGATGAAAATGATCAGTATGAAATAGAGATCAAAGGAGGAAATGACTATCTAGTCTCTAGGATGTATCAATGTATAAGTTACTTTTATACACCATACTTTATGCATTGATATATTCTAAAAGTTGGATAGTCATTTCCATCAAAGAAGAGAAATAATCAATCATTACCTCGTTTCTAATGATAGGATTCTTTGATGAGGTAGAATCTCTTACGGTTACTGATCGATCGCTCCAAACATTTGTATTCAACTGGTTTTGCATCTGCATACCCATTCAATAACAATCTATTTAATCCAAAGTTTAATCCAAAAACTCACATTTTACAAATTCATTTCTTAATATCAACTTACTGTTTAAACTGTCGATTGAGTAGACTAACAAAACAGATATAAATATACGATTCCCATTCTGTGAAAGGAATTTCAGCAATTTCTAGGTAAGAAGGAAAATAAAATATACGAGATCTAATCTTTCATTCAAAATCTGACATTAATCAAGATAGACAGATTAAAAAATTGATCATGCTGAAATAATGTCTTTCTAATTCAAATATATTTAGATTTAGATTATATGAATTTTTTTCTTTTGAATCACATGTTATGATCCATCATCAAAACTAACAAAGAAAAGAAATAAGACAATAGAAAAAATCTATATTGTGAACTATTGCGAACAATCCAAGAATGATTCCCAATAACCCACAAAAAGATGATTTCTTAATCGCTACGCAATCAATAATCTAAGAAAAAGAAGATTCCAAAGACTTCTTTAACAAGAATCTATAAAAAAAAAGATTCCAAAAACCCTTTTTACAAGAATCTAAATACCCACAACAACCAATACACAAGATTTTTTATTTTTCTTCTCTTGGGCATTGTTCAGCATACCTTGGATTGCTCATCAATTTCAGAATCACTGACAAGAGCAGGAACCATTAATGAAGAAGACTTCTCATTACTTGTTATCCCTTCCATGGCTTCTCCCTCCTCCTCAACCTTCCCCAAATCATTCATCGAACTCCTTATCTTCTTATTCTTGATCTCAGCTGGTTCTCTTCCACAATCTTCCACCATTAGACTCAGATCAATCTCAATCTTGCCTTCCATAGCCCTCCTCTTTCTTGAATGACCATCATTCAAGGAGCCCTCTTGATTTAGCCCTCTCATATGCCCAACCTCTGACCCGTTTTCCATGACCAAATTTAGTCTGACACGATCAAAACCTAGAGCAATGTGATCAAAACCTCAAACCACACGCTTTGAAGTGAGAAAGCAAGTTTTAAACTCCTGCAAATCCGAAAAAACAGACTGGGTTTTGTAGAGGAATCAGCCTCCAAATTTCAACGGTTTGACGAAGTTTTTTTTTTTGACAAGTATTTGGAATACAAAAGAGACGACTTGCAAGACACCCGCGGCGCCGCATGCCCCGTTTTCTCTTTAATATATTCTAAAATAATAAAAACATCTTTCAACTCTGCTAAATCATTTTTTTTAGGCTTTATTATTTGACCTTTTATCAAAACTTGGGCCAATTTGTCCACTTGTACCAACTTAGGAAAGGTAGATAAAACGGATAGATATTCAGACAACTCTCTAGTTTTTAAATTAATTGTCGGTTCTTCATGTGTTGTCACAGTTAACGACTACGTCTATTCAAACCAAATTTATAGTGTTTCATTATATTTGCTAACTGGATATTTTGATAAAATTATCGGCGTCGCTAAATTGGTGTAATGTGTACTCATTACGCCGTTATATTGACTACAGTGCTTGATTATTTTATTTTTTTTGTTTAATATTGTTTTGGGTGAGAACCCCATGATTATAAAAAATGTTTTGGGTATCCCAAAACTTATAACTAAAAAATAATTCACAATTCAATTATTGTGCATTTTTGTTTAAAGATTTGTTTATTATGTGTAAAAACAACTCAGTCAAATAGGTATCATTGATAATAGGTTTTCTTATGGGCTTGGCGCTTACTTTCTTTGCAAGGAAAATTGTATTTTGGATGTCTTGCTACCCTTCCAACAAAACTGATTTAATTAGACCTTTTTTTATTTATATATACAAATTTCAAATAACAAATGTTTAGGAGTTTTAAAATATTAAATATGTGTAAGGATATGGTTAAGTTGTACACAAAATTAGTCAAATTAAGCATTTTGGCTTTGTGTCATGTTTATGTATACACTTGTACACATTGACATAAATATCATGTAAGTAGTAGTTTTTTTTAATTACAAGTCTACTATGTCTTATGTCATACTACACATGTTAGCACATCATACACTTTCAACATTGTATGCAGAAAACAATGTGATGAAACATTGAGCCAAAGAAAGACACAAAACGTTAGTGGTGATGAGAGATCCGTTTCATTCATAAACCGTCAAATTAATAATAGAATTTATAATTAATTAATAAGGATTGTGTAATACTCAAAGGTATTATTCAAATCAAATACACAATGAAGAACCCTCAACAGGATGAGTGAGGTTGATAAGCGCTATATAACCTAGGGTGATCGGCTAGGGTTTCATCCTTCATGGAGGGGTGGTTCATTCCAAGACGTGGGGGAGGGTGTACAACCTCCTCCATGTAGGTAAGATCCCTCACTTCCTTGATTTTCTTACCTTGCGTTTATTGCCCATTTGTATGCGTGCTCTGGCATGTCACTTGTTTTGCATTGAGTTGTTAATTTGTCGAGATGGACAGGGATATGGATGGTGATGCATTTAATTCAGGAGGGCATGATGGGCCTTCAGATGTCGTCATTGTGGCTGGGGCTAAATCTTTTAAAGCGGACCCCATTAATTCTTCTGCATTTTCTATTTTTAACTCTACGAAGTTTGAGGCTAGGTTTTCTTCGCTCCTGGAAGGTAATGGTGATGATGCTGGAGGAGGAGGTAAGAAGAGTAACCTTTCTTTGTCTAGTCTTTCCTTTGCTCTTAATTTAGAAATGATTGATGCTCTAAAAAGTGAGAAATCTAGATTGAAAGATATTGAAATATTTATTGCGGCTATGGACACGGTTAATTTCTCAGTTCATAAATATATGGATGAATAGCTTAAAAATATATAGGTTAAAATATTAGGGTTGCATTTTTCTTTCTATGTGATGATATAGAGAGGTTTGTTAATTATTTTCTTTAATGATTTGAAATCACAGATGGTTGTCATTGAGAAGCAAATTTGGTCCATAGTGAAATGTACTTTTAAGGTCCTCAAATGGTCGCCCAAGGCTGTGAACAATGAAATTTTGGCCCTCTCTTGCCTAAGGTAGATTGTGATAAAAAATATTTCACCTTTTCTTTGGAATTTTATCCCTCAAATGCTAGCCTCTATTGGGAGAGTTCTCAAAGTGGATAATACTCATTCTTTGGTCTCGCACATGGATGCTAAGGTTCAAATTTTGTTAGAACCTAGTAAAGACCTGCCTAGATTTATGGAAATTAATATAGATGAAGACCCCTTGGTCTGTCTAATTGAAGTCTTGGGTAGAATTAACTCTTAGTTTCTATGTAGAAGAGAAGGGCATATATGAAGAAACTCCCTTGTTCTTGTGAAGTAAAAACCTCCTTCCAATTTCAAAGGTGTTTCTGGGAATGTCGCTTCTAATGGAAATTATCGCTCACCTGTTCAATCCCCTTCTAATCCCATAGAGGGGAATCAAGGTCCTGTGATGGAAAAACTTAGTGCCCTTAAGGAGGTGGTGACTCTTGTAGTTAAAAACCCACCTATTAGTCTCCCTACTCTTGAGGGAACTACTAAGTTTGGAGATTTTATCATGAGGGATTCAATTAGTGAACCTGGGTTATATCATGTGCATTCATGGCATATTAAAGAATCCCTATATTCAAAAAATATTTCCCTAATCTCCTTTTTTGTCACCCTCTCCCAATACATAGCCTGAGTTAAAAGCCCCCCTATTTTCACCAGATATTGTATTTTTTCATAGCCCAAATTAAAAACACCCCTATTTTTACCGATAGGCAATATATTGTACCCTTATTTTTGGGATATTAAACCCCCCTGTATGAATGCATGCGATATAATATTGCCTAGCTAGTGAAGCCCCCGTGATTTTTATGTGGATCCCCTCCCTCACTCTGTTATTGCGGTGTCACTCTCCCAAATTAGGGACTCCAAAGAGGGCAATTTTGATCAGTTTATACATCTGAAATGTTGCAAGATCAGGAAGAAAAACACCCAACATCTTTTTATTGAGAAACTTAAAGGTTCCAAGGCTTCTATGATGGAGATTTCTCAACTTGCTCCAAGGAACCCCCATAGATTGTTCATTCCTCTATTCTAATGGATGATGACTCTAACGGCTTGTCATTTGTGATTAGTTCGATTAAAGGAAATAAGAACTCTTTTGACAAGGCTATTGTTAAAGGTATCAAGGAAAGGAGATTTTCTAACATGAACATGGATGAGGTTGTTAGCCTGGATGCTCCCATGAGGGGCCCAAGTCTCCTTGTATTAACTAATAAGTTTGACATTCTTGCCAGACCTAATCCTAAGGTATCTCAAGAATGCGAAGGCAATGTTATTCCCCCCATTATTGTGGTAGATTCAGACTCCCAATTCCTTCCAAATTGATGATACTAATTATTCTTTAAGAGATACTCAGAACAATACTCTTGACAATCATGCATCTTATTTTGATGTTATTACTACAGATCCACGTATTAGGAACATGATTTCTAATGACTCTTAGGACCTAGCCATTATTCCCTATGACAAAACCAGATTGAATTTCTTTGAGGATTTAACTAGTATCCAATCTATGGAGTCTGAGCTTGACTCTAGGTCCATGTCCGGTGACCTAATCACCAAAGAGGAGCATATCTCAAGTCAAGAACGGGTCAAGGGCTCAAAAAATGAAGAATATGAAATTTTGATTCCTATTGGGAATGGTTTGTTTACCAAAGTTAGAAGAAAGAGGGGAAGGCCTAAAGGAAAACAATCTCCCTCTCCTAAGAAAGAACTTCCTAAATGCTTCGATAGTTTTAAAGTTGCTAAATAAATCATCAATTAATATTTCTCATGAATTTGAACTGTATTTCCTTAAATATTAGGGGACTTGAATCCCTGAACAGGAAACATGTTGTTAAGAATTTTCTTAACCACCATAGAACTATTGATATATTACTACTACAAGAAGTTAAAGCTATTAAATTTAATCTAGAATTCAACCTTCGTTACATATGGAAAGATGCAATGCAATTTACTACCAATCATGACAAAGGGAAAGGGGGCACTGCCATTTTTTATTGGCAGCAAATGGGGTTTCAAGATTATTGACAGTGGATCCTCCCCGTGTAACAAACTAGTGTGAATTATTTTGAACCTTGGTAGCACTAGTGTTTGAGTATGTTCCTTATATGCCTCAAACAACTACAAAGATAGAATTGAGTTATGGAAATGACTATCTAACCTCCCAGATATTCCATGGATTATAGGGGGAGATTTTAATATGATTGAGAGTCTAGAAGACAATCTTGGAGGACTTAACCTGGAATGGAAAAGTCGGGAGAAACTCCATTGGGATAGAATGAAGGCTAAACTTAGACTATTTGATCCCTTGGAAGGGATAAAGAAGGATTATAAAGATACATGGTATACTTAGTGTAATTTACAACAAGGAAAGAGGATAATTTACTCTAGACTAGATAGGTTTTATGGTAATAAGGACTTCTTCTCTTTCAAACAAGATGGGGATGGCACCACTGTCAAAGTGCACCCTTTCACTCTCTCATATCATCATCTGGGATCTCTGTCCAATTTTTTGTAAACTTCAATTCTCCCCCTCAATCAAAGAGGGATGAGAACTTTATTCTTAACACAAATTTGCTATAGAATCAAGATGTTAAGAATGCCATCTTTATGATTAGGCAAATAAATAAATGATATTTTCATACTCCCTGAGTCATTGATAAATGAAATCATAATGTTAATAGCTAGAAAGTTGTGTAAAACTATTGGAAAAAATATAGCTAATGATGGTAGGAGAATTGAGAGAGAACTTATGGACAACCTATTAACTAAAGAGGCCCAAGCCCAAAACAACCCTGAGAATGTGCAGTTGTCTCTCTCCTTATCTCAAACTAGAGACAGGTTGAGGAGTATTTAGCACAAGGAAATTCAGAGGACTAAAGTAAGGTCCAAACTTAATTGGTTGCAAAATAGAGATAAGGGATCTAAATTATTTTCTAATATTTTGAGATAGAAGGAATTCAAGGAAAGAATTGACAAGATCTAGGATGAAGGTAAGGATTTGATAGACAATGAGGATATCAATTCTGCCTTCTTGCAGTACTATAAAAATTTATTCTCCTCATAAGACTTCTCCCCCTCTAGCCTCTCTGCCAAGAATAAATGTAGAGATTTCATTCCTAAGAAAATATCAGTAGGAGAAGATAAGATGCTTGAAAATAAATTGAGGAAATTCATAAGGCTATCAACACCTTTAACAATTACATGGCTCCTAGTTCTGATGGAATTCCTATTGAATTCTACAAATAAACTAAAGGGTGGATTAGTACTGATCTATTGCAAATATATCATGAAGCTCTATTAAAGGGAAATCTAGGTGTTAAAATCAATAAAGAGATGATAGAATCACTTCCTAAGGAAGGTTATAAATCCCTTATCAACAAATGAAGACCCATTACTCTCCTTAATGTGTCCTATAATATTTTGGCTAAGACCATTGCATTGAGATTGGTGGACATCTTGCCATGTTTTGTTAGTAATACTCAAACTGAATTCATTAAAGGGTGGTAAATTCTGTAAAACCTCATCACAAGGTAGGAGGCCATGAACTGGGCAAAAGTACCAGCCATCACAATGTGACTATGTTCCTCATTGAATTTGAAAAGGCTTATGGTCGAGTTGAGTGGAGCATTCTTATCACGATGCTAGAAGAATTTGGGTTCACATATGAATTCTATCATATGGTCAATGTGCTCCTCAAGGATGTCTCTTCTCAAGCTGAGGTTAATGGATCTTGGACTCAACCCATCAACCTGGGTAGGTCTATCAGATAAGGGTGCCCTCTCACACTTGCTACTTACTTAAAGACTCCTCCCACTCCCCAAGGGTTAGGGGCATCACTCTACCCAACAAAATGACTCTTATCAACATTCAGTTTACTAATGATACTATCCTTTTTCTGGACCTTGATTAGGACAATATAAACTCCTCGATGGTTAAACTTAACATCTTCTGTGATTCTTCTAGGGAAAAATAATCTTCTTCCAAATTTATTCTCTTGGGTTGGAGGGATACCCCCCCTTGGCTTTGTAAATATATTTTTCAATGGGGTGGCTCTTCTAAGTAAGTTAGATACTTAGGCATTCCATTTGCAATTAACCCTTGTCTGAGAGATATATGGCTATGGATTAAAGGTAACTTGGATTGTAAGTTGAACAAGTGGAACAAACAATATCTATCATTAGCAAGTAGGATTCAAGTTTGTCATAAAATTATTTCCTCCTACAACACCCTATACTATGATTTAGTTTGGATGTTTTATAATTACCAAGTTCATGAAATTCATAAAGCTATCAAGAATTTTATTTGGTCGGATGAAAGAGGTAACAAGAAATGACATTGAGTTAAGTGGAAGTGGTGTTGTCTTGGTAAAAAACTGGGTGGAATATGGCTAAAGGATCTCAAGATATAAGGTATTGCTCTTGCAGCTAAATGGATATTCCATGCTCTAGAAGGAGAGGAACAATGGAAGGTTCTTATCAGAAATAATATTAGGCTTGGTGTGCCAAAATAGGCCAAGTCTTGGAAAATTCCCCCCTTTGGTGATCTAGTCAGTGGTAAATTCTATGTGTCTCCAGCTGGTTCTAATGTGTTTAGGGATATTTGGAAAGCTTGGGACTTCATTAGACACCTTGATTCTAATAATAGGATCATTCTAGCAGTAAAAAAAAAATTTGTGGTGAGAAGTCTATCTGGTGAAATTTACTCCATAATTATAAATCGCTTGCCCTCATTCAGGGGTGGTTTGCCAAGAGTTGGGCTCAAACAGGTATTTGTGTTAATAATGATATCATTGTTAATGGTACTTTAAGTTTTTTGGTGTGATCTTAGTCAGAGATTTTAGTTGTCATCTTCTCACCAGAGGACCCATTCTATATTAAGAGAGGCCTGCCTTAGTCTTGATCATCCCAAACCATGTGAGATGATTATGGACAGGTTCATTTCATACACATGGGTGGATGGATCTCTGCAGAGGAATATTCCAGCTAAAATGGTTTATGATGCTTTATCTTCTAACTCTAATCTAAATATGCATGTAAACTCTATCTAGCATTTGAATTATAGTAGTAATGACTGGCAGAAAATATTCACCCATATTTGGGATGATAACATTTCACCCAAAAAGAAAGGTTTCAAGTGGACTTTTATCTTGCATAAGCTTCCCATCACGGGGCTTCACTTAGTGAACTTGGTTTATAGCACGTGTGTTCATCTCATACTAAAGAATCCCCCTATTTTAAAAAAAATATTGTCCTAAACTCATTTTTTGTCACCCCCTCCCAATACATAGCATGAATTAAAAGCCCCCTATTTTCACCAAATATTGTATTTTTTCATAGCTTGAATTAAAAAGCCCCCTCTTTTCACTGATAAGCAATATATTGTACCCTCATTTTTGGGATATTAAACTCCCAATATGAATACACGTGATATAATATTTCCTAGCCAGTGAAGCCCCCATGCTTCCCATTAAGAATAATCAAAATATTTGCAGAACTATAGAAACTACTAGATGTATATTTTCGTTAACTGCATTTTTGCTAAGAAAATTTGGAATATGTTTGGCATTAATTTCAATAATGGTTTTACTCATTGTGATGTTCTCTATAGTTACATAAAAAGCATAAAAAGGGACAGTAATCATTTTTGGTCTTTGTTATCTTGTGAAATTATTTGTATTATATAGAAATTTAGGGATGAAGCTAGATACCAGAGTAAGGATGGGTTGCTTACTGAGTCTCTAAAGAGACTCATGTTTCATCATTGATGTGCAGATTTGTTTTATTATGAGGCTTGTAGTCAAACATTTTGAGAGATTCATAGAAGATGGAACCACAAGAGTTTACTTACCTGAATTGTCTCGTGGCTATACCTATTCTAAGTCTAGCATGGAAATATCTCCCTTTGTCAATGCATTAGACGAATTTATGTATATATCAATGAAGGAAAGAGAATGGAGTGCTAGTACCAGGCCCAATTAGCGAAAGATGGAGTTATCCATTGGAACAATATTGTTACCTAGATGGATCACCCTCTAGGATGGACCTCCTAGAATACTGGTCTAGGATAACTCCAATAGGCAATACTTGTTGTTTTGTCAAATTGACCTTTGAAACCCTCAAGGTTCTCAAGTCTTCTCCTCCACCAAAGAACTCAAATTGGGTTACCAACTCAATCAACCAAACTAATACCACCTAGGGTCTTCATATTCCCCAACCAACTTGCCTCAACAATCAGCACATACCCATTTGCTTGGTTTACACAAAACCCTTTTACCCGGGTGCAACCTAGGCCTAATTCTAGTAGCCCTGCCAGACCGGTTTTTCCCACATAATTCAACTTCTTCCCAAAACACTTTCAAAATAAATTTGACTTCCAGATACCCTTTTGGAATTTGTATAGCTTATGTGAAACTAAACTATATTTCCTTTGGACAAAATACCCTAACCAGTACCCTGTTACACATCGAATAGGCCCAATTAGCTCACTTTTCCAAAGGAAGTACCAACAAATGGTACGACCACAACACCAAACCAAAAAATAGTCATAAAAAATGTTCCAAAATAGTAGATTTTCCAACTTTCAAGGTCAGAAACACTCATTTGATACATTAGACATCAAACCCTCCTTTTTAGGCCTCCTAACCTAGGGCTCATTCAAAACCACTCCTCCATTCACTTGAAAACTCAACCAAGGGTCATTTAACCTCAATTTATTAAACCCCCATAAACATATTCCAACATAAAAACACCACCTTGTTAAGTTACTTCTTCTGCTACTATGTGCATGCCTCCATTCTCATGCCTTTTTCCACACAATCAATCACTGCTCTTGGTAATCACTACATCAATCTCTTTTCCCTGCATTCTTGTCAATTAGTTAGTTAAAAATAAATTGATAGGGACTCATTCCTCAAGGAACAATAATTACATAAAGAGGAATGAGTCCTAACTTCTCATTTTGACTCCAAACTAACACAAAATGAGCACCTACAACAGGGTTCTTTTGGAACAGTCAAAATAAATGGTTCAAAAATAGATATAAAACCTTCAAAATTGATTCAAATTCTCATCAAAACCCAAAGGAATCATCTGCAGTCCATTGCCAATCCAAAAGTGAAAGAAAACAGTCCAAATCAAGCAAGTAGTTTTC
Source organism: Cryptomeria japonica (assembly GCF_030272615.1). Classification (NCBI taxonomy): domain Eukaryota; kingdom Viridiplantae; phylum Streptophyta; class Pinopsida; order Cupressales; family Cupressaceae; genus Cryptomeria; species Cryptomeria japonica. Next base: position 800,617,889 of record NC_081407.1, on the reverse strand, counting down.
AGACTTTTGTATTCAAAAGAGCAGTTCATACAATAGACTTGTGATTCTTTTCCCAAACTTCAACTTCCCTCTCCATATCATGTAACATGAGTTATAAATCAATAAAAACCTTCCAAAACTGACCATAACTACCTTTCACCTTAACAAACATCTAAATCTCTTGTTTGGCTAATTAACCGTTGGGTTTCAAATTTGCATTTGACAGCACTAGACATAATACCCTTAAACCCAATTTACCAACACCAAAGGCTTTATTTGAGCCTTATTACATCAAAATGACTCAACATAACCTTATTAAACTCATTACGCATCCTTTGTGCCATTTTTACATGTTTAGACTTAATGACCCCTACTAGGTCCATTTGAACTCATAGCTCATTTCATTCTTCCTACTAGATTCAAATTTCTTAATAGGATTTATTACATCATTTTTAGGTCCTTTAGACCCTTGACTCCATGTGCTACACAAAAATGGCTTCATGTGCCTCCATGTCACAAGAAATGCTCCTGCACCATACTCCCCCTTGTGAAAAATCTCTTGTCCCAAGAGAATAGGGGTCTTGTTGGATTCCATGCATCCTACTAGAAGGCCACTTGCAACTTTGGCCCCTTGAAATATTTTGTAGAAATAAAAACTCAGGAAATGAGTTGGACTCCCACCTATTACCTGCAACAAACTCATGCAAATGATTAGATAAAAACAAATCACTGGATCTTTGGTTTAGACAGTCACGTATGGACTGTTTCTGCATTAGTTTCCCTATCTTTGTGAGGTCCAAAAGACCCCCAAATCCATTCACCTTTGAAGAAATATCACTATCCTTATCCTGCACACCTACAGGGCACTCAACAGTCCCTACCATCACACTAGTTTGCACCTTCCTTTTATGGTCATCAACAAAATGTTGTTGCCCTTCTGACTTCTTTCCACACCCCTGATCATTGTCTTGTGTTCCCTTCACCTTAGAAACCTGCAAACTCAAATACTTCTTCCTACCAAAGCATATTACACTAGATTCAAAGATCAGATGACTCTTCAAAGGAGTTAATGCAAACCTCTTACCATCTTTGTGAACAACATATGTGTTCAAGAACCCATCATGCAATGTCCTTCTCTAATATTTTCAAGGCCCTCCCAAGAGTACATGACAACATGTCATATGAACAATGTCACACAATACCCTATCATGATAATGACCAATGGTAAACTCTACATATGCTTTCTCTTGGACCACTAGATTTTGTTCATCTGTTACCCAAGTGGATTTGTAGGGTCTATTATGTGGTATTCTCACCAAATTAAACTTGTCAACCATCTCTTGAGAAACCAAGTTATCAAAAGAACCTGAATCAATGATCATCCTACATACTTTACCATGGCTCAAAAATTGAGTTCTAAAAATGGATACCTAGGGTTGTACCTGCTGCAACCTTTGACCTCTTCTAAACATCAAAAAGTCACCTTCAAATTCTGGAGCAGCAATACCAACTCTCTCTTCTACTGGTTGTTCTTCCCCTTGGGCCAACTGAACTCTTTTCTCAGTCTTCTTGCCACCTTGTTCATTCATTGGAACTTGAAGGAAGTATGCCCAACTCCATTGCTTGTGAAGCACCTTCCTGTGAAGACTCATGTCCCTCTACCTGATCCAAATCTGCCTTCACCTTTGTATCCACCTCTCTAATCACAAAATGACTCCTTACCCTTGTCATTTATCCCTTATCCTTGTCCTTCATTATTAGGCCTTCTTCCACTTCCTCTATTTGCGTTACCTTTTCCACTTCCTCCTTATCTCTCTTGCTTCCTCTTTACCTTTTCTTCAGCCCTTATAGCCAGTTGAAAACACTCTCCAAGTGTCTTTGGTATACTCAAACCAATCTCATCTTGCAAGTTGTATCTAAGCCCATTAAGATATCTTGGAACCTTCTCATCCTCATCTTCCAATCCACCTCTTATGCTCAACTTGTGAAATTTCTCAGTGTAGATCATCACATCCATGTCTTTTTCTTTTAGATTTTGTCTCAACCTCTTTGTCTGAATAGCATAATTAGATGGAAGGAATTGATCCTTCATCATGGCCTTCATCCTACTCCATATTGAGATCTTACTCATCCCTCTTTCCACTCTCTCTGTCTCCACACTACTCCACCATGTTAGAGTAGTTCCTCTTAAATTTTTCTTAGAAAACTTCACCTTCTTTGCATCATCCATGCCCTCATACTCAAAGTAATTCTCAAGGGCATCTATCCATCCCAATACCTCTTCACTATCCATCTTGCCATGATAGATAGGCAAATCAATGGTAGTCTTACTACCACCTCCTTGTACTACCTTCAATTACCTCATCATCCTTCTCTCTTCGGTCTAGTTCCCCTTCTCCATTTCCTTCATTCTGATTCTCATTTGCTCCATCATTTTCTTCAACATCTTCTTCCTCATTCTCTCTTTGCGGCCCTCTTCTAGATCCTCTCTCCAAGGCTTCCAACCTTACCTACAATGTTGCATTATCCCTTCTCATTTGTCTCATCTCTCTATCCCTTGTTGCTTCCTATTCTCTCCTTTCTCTCCTTTCCATCTCCAAGGTCTCTTTCAACTCTTGGCTCTCCCTAGCTATTTGTTGTTTAGGAGGCATCTTGTATATACCCCAATTCTCTACACAACTTCTCTCTCTTCCTTACTTCCCTCAAGAACCTACTAGTGGCTCTGATATAACTATGATGTAGAGGATACTGGTCTACAAGCACTTCCATAGGCAATACTTGTTGTTTTGTCAAATTGACCTTTGAACCCCTCAAGGTTCTCAAGTCTTCTCCTCCACCAAAGAACTCAAATTGGGTTACCAACTCAAAAACCAAACTAATACCACCTAGGGTATTTAAATGCCCAGATGAACTTTCCTCAACAATCAACACATACCCATTTTCTTGGTTTACACAAAACCCTCTTATCCAAGTGCAACGTAGGCTTAATTCTAGTAGCCCTGCCAGACCTGTTTTTCCCACTTAATTCAACTTCTTCCCAAAACACTTGCAAAATAAATTGAACTTCCAGATACCCTTTTGGAAGTTGTATAAAATATGTGAAACTAAACTATAGTTCCTTTGGAAAAAATACTCTAACCATTACCTTGCTACACACCGAATAGGCCCAATTAGCCCACTTTTCCAAAACAAGTACCAACAAATGGTATGACGACAACACCAAACCAAAAAAAATCTTTAAAATGTTCTTAAATAGTATATTTTCAAACATTCAAGAACAAACACACTCATTTGATAGATTAGACATCAAACCTTCCTTTTTTAGGCCTCCTAACCTAGGGCTCACTCAAAACCACTCCTTCATTCACTTACAAACTCAACCAAGGGTCATTTAACCTTTTATTAAACCCCCAAAAACATCTTCCAACATAAAAAAACCACCTTGTTAAGATACTTCTTCTCCTACTATACTCATGCCTCCATTCTCATGCCTTTTTCCACACAATCAGTCACTTCTCTTGGTGATCACTAAATCAATCTCTTTTCCCTGCATTCTTGTCAATGGTTTAGCTAAAAATACATTGATAGGGAATCATTCCTCAAGGAACAGTAATTACATAAAGAGGAATGAGTCCTAACTTCTCATTTTGACTCCAAACTAACACAAAATGAGCACCTATAGCAGGGTTCTTTTGGAACAGTCAAAATAAATGGTTCAAAAATAGATATAAAACCTTCAAAACATATTCAAATTCTCAACAACACCCAAAGGAATCACCTGCAGTGCATTGCCAATCCAAAAGTGAAAGAAAACAATCCAAATCAAGCAAGTAGTTTTCAATTTTTTGTATTCAAAAGAGCAGTCCATACAATGCACTTGTGATTATTTTCCCAAACTTCAACCTCCCTCTCCAGGTCATGTAACATGAGTTATAAATCAATAAAAACCTTCCCAAACTGACCATAACTACCTTTCACCTTAACAAACATCTAAATCTCTTATTTGGCTAACTAACCATTGGGTTTCAAAATTGCATTTGACAACACTAGACATAATAACCTTAAACCCAATTTACCAACACCAAAGGCTTTATTTGAGCCTTATTACATCAAAATGACTCAACATAACCTTATTAAATTCATTAGGCACCCTTTGTGCCATTTTTACATATTTAGACTTAATGACCCCTACTAGGTCCATTTGGACTCATAGCTCATTTAATTCTTCCTACTAGATTCAAATGCCTTAATAGGCTTTATTACATCATTTTTACATCCTTTAGACCCTTGACTCCATGTGCTACACCAAAATGGCTTCATGTGCCTCCATGTCACAGAAAATTCTCCTGCACCAATACTAAAGAATCCCCCTATTTAAAAAAAATATTGTCCTAAACTCCTTTTTTGTCACCCCCTCCCCATACATAGCCTGAATTAAAAGCCCCCTATTTTTTCCAAATATTGTATTTTTTCATAGCCTAAATTAAAAACCCCCCTATTTTCACCGATAAGCATTATATTGTACCCTCATTTTTGGGATATTAAACCCCCAATATGAATGCATGTGATATAATATTTCCTATCCAGTGAAACCCCCATGCTTCCCATTAAGAATAATCAAAATATTTGCAGAACTATAGAAACTACTAGATGTATATTTTCTTTAAATTCATTTTTGCTAAGAAAATTTGGAATATGTTTGGCATTAATTTAAATAATGGTTTTACTCATTGTGATGTTCTCTATGGTTACATAAAAAGCATTGAAAAGGACAATAATCATTTTTGGTCTTTGTTATCTTGTGAAATTCTTTGGATTAAATGGAAATCTAGGGATGAAGCTAGATACCAGAGTAAGGATGGGCTGCTTACTGAGTCTCTAAAGAGACTCATATTTCATAACATTGATGTGCATATTTATTTTATTATGAGGTTTGTAGTCAAACATTTTGAGAGATTCATAGAAGATGGAACCACAAGAGTTTACATACCTGAATTGTCTCATGGCTATACCTATTCTAAGTCTAGCACGGAAAGATCTCCCTTTGTCAACGCATTAGATGAATTTATGTAGATATCAATGAAGGAAGGAGAATGGAGTGCCAATACCAGGCCCAATTAGCGAAAGATAGAGTTATCACTTAGAAGAGTAATGTTATCTAGATGGATGGCCCTCTAGGATGGACCTCCTAGATTAACAACTGATGTCTTCTTCTAATCAATTTTTGTAAAGATCTCAATGTATATGAGTCCTTTATACAACATGTCTCAATGTATAGATCATTTTGTATATCAATTTTAATCGAATGTATAGTGCGGCGGTGTATAGGCCTCATTTTGTTGTTGGGGTGGTAGTCACTTGATTCAATCATGTACAATGTGATTAAGTAGCCTATAGTTGATAAGGGTGGTCTAATAATCAGACCATTTTCTAGATTCTATAACTTTTTTTTCTCTATATTTAATAAATACATAAATAAATCAAATACATAATTAAATTGAACATACCTGCTTAAATTAGAATAAGTCAACAAATTGTTCAACACATCATAATAAAATTTTAATAGTAATTGGGATTCATCCCTTGAGATGATGGTTAAGTGGTGATGTTTTTGTTGTCACCAAGATTCAAAACCTCGTTGGACCATCATAATTGCAAGCTTGCACCTTTGCTAATCAAGCATGCTTGTAGGTTTGAACCTCAATGTTGATATTATTGGTATTCATGTTAGGTGACTTAGCATGTATTCATTCTTGTGCTCTTCACCCTTGTTGAGATGGTATGCTTGGAGGCTCTATGTCTCTATTGGGCTACCATGCTTGTAGGTTAGAACTATTGCACATTCATGTTGAGGATGAGGTCCCCAACTATGGCCTCACCTATTTTAGGCTAGGTCGAGAAACCCTTGAAAATTCACCAATCAAAAAAATAAAATAGTACTAATTAAATAAGATATTTGTACACATTTAAATTTTACCACATCACTAATCAATTGGACTTTTTTATTATTTATTTAATTAAACTAATATTTATGGGGTTCTTCTCATAGTGTGTTGGTTAAGTGGTGGTGTTGTTGTTGTCCAAGGTTCAAAACCCCAGTGGGCCATTTTAATCGCATGCTTATGCCTTTACTAATCCAATGGGCTCATGAGTTTCAACATTAGATTTGTCAATTGGGGATGAGGTCCCTCATTTGTGACCTCACTAGTTGATAGCTCTATATCAAAAGCATTTCATGTAGTACTAGAGGGCGTGTTGTGTTGGTGTTTCCAGTCACATTAAAAAGTTTACCCAACACTAACCACAAAAAATTAAACTGATATTTTTAATATAAAAAATAAATAAATTAATGTGTATTTATTAATTAATTCAATATATTATTTAGTCGGATGTTTTATTTAATCAATTGATTTAAAAAAAAATATAATAATATTTCCTCCATTATTAAAAATTAAATGAATAAATAATTCGATTAATCACATAATTAATTAATAAATAAAAATCAAACTAATCTTCTATTTTCAACATTCATTTTCCCACTACATCATTAAATGCCTTTCACATAAAATATCATTTAAAGAACCTCAATAATCAGTTTTTAATAAAACTGTCTAAATAAATTATAATCATCAATTCACAATTAATTTTGATCATTAATCTATTAATTTGTCAAAATTTTATCTCGTTTTACTAACTATTGCATATCAAGAATCTATTTCATTACTACATCAAGAATTAGTCAATCTATATCTTCAATGAAATAGAATTAAAATTTTATATATCTAAATTAATATTCATATTCAATCATTTTAAACGAAACTAATTTGTAGGTACTTACTATTGGAATATTGATTAATTCTATGAAAAAATATATCAATTTTATTCAATATGACATTTCCTTTGACAAAGAACGGATGAATTTCTTGAGAGGGAGTCTTCAAATAATATCATTTTGAAAGATTTTTTAAAAGTGGTTACATAAAATTATTGGACCAATATTAAGTGATTCAAAGTTGGCCTTATCATCGTTTTTTTTAAGAATTTTTTAACAGGTATTCATTTTTCCATATCTTGCAATATAAGGAAGTTGCATTGTTTTTCTTTACAAATAGACATGAATATATAAATTTATATTTATATTTTATTTTGATTTCAGATTTATAATTAAAAATAGATTTAATGAATTTAATAAATTATTTTATTACAAGAATACTTATTTATTTTTCAATGTACTTATTAAATTTAAATTGAAATATATTTTATATATTTTCTCTTATAATAATTTATATTCTTAAATTATTTTCCTAAAAAAAAATATATAAATAAATTTCTCAATCCACAACTCTCACATACATTAAAAAATATTTTAAAATAATTTTAAAAAATCATATATACTTAAATATAAAAAAAAAATATATCTTCTCAAAAGAAATTTTACAATAATCTAATGGTTTAAAAAAAAATCAAAACTAAAATAAGTCTTCATAAAAATGCATTTCTCTATCTACTACACCTTCACAAAGCTTTAAAATAAATCTTCATCAAAGTGAATAGTTTTTTTCTATTTTCTAATTAGAGAAAAATAAAATATAAATGTAGAATCTTAATTCATTTTATAGTATTTTTAGATGTTATTTATTATTAAAATAAAGGTTTTAAGCTTATTGATTCTTTTGTCAATATTCATGAATAAGATGTTATATAGAACCCCTCTTGTATTATATTCATTGTATTGTAAATATTTAGTGTTGAGAATTCGTTGTGTTGGAAGCAAATCATTCAATTTGAATTAAGAAATACATTTAGTTGCCTTATTTTTAAGAAAATATATTTATCAATATAAAACATTATAAGAAAAAATATTGTATTTGAAATATTTTTCTATTTAACCTTAATAAGCTCATTGAAAAATAAATGTATATTCTTCAAGGAAAAAAGAGTTTGTTTATTATAGTTATAATCATTATTAAAGAAAAAAATCAAACTAATTATTAATTTAAAATTTAAAAAAATCATGAAATCTATTTTTAATTATAGATCTGAAATGAAAATAATATATAAATTTAAATTTAAATATATATGTCTATAATTTGTAAAAATTAAAATGTAATTTCCTTATATTGCAAGATATGAAAAAATGATATGTTAAAAACTATTTTAAATAACATGATAGGGTCAACTTTGAATCACCATATCTCACTTAATATTGGTCCAATATTTTTATGTACGTTCTAAAAATCTTTCAAAATGCTCTTTTTATTGAGTCTAAAATCTCTCTATTTGAAGACTCGTGTGAGATTCATGACCACCTGAAAGAAATTCATCCCTTAATCAATATTGAAGATATAAATTGACGTAATTCTTGATGCAATAATGAAATAGATATATGCATTAGTTTATAAAGTAAGATGAATTATAAGATAAATTAATAGATGAATGGTCAAGATTGATTGCTAATAGATGGTTAGAATTTCTTGAGACAACTTTATTAAAAGTTCATTATTCAAGCTCTTTAAATGACATTTTTATATAAAGGGTTGAGATTTAATAATGTAGTGTGAAAATAAAAGTTAAAAATGTAAGATTACTTTCATTTTTATTTATTAAATAATTATTTATTCACTTATTTATAAATAAATTGATTAAATAGAATAATTGACTATATAATATATTGAATTAATTAATCAATATACATTTACTTATTTATTTATCAAATAAGAAATGTTAGTTTAAATTGAAGAATACTTATTAAAATCAAGTTAGAAATCCATCATCTATCATGAAGCCAAATCCTTAGCATGCCACAAGATGTTGTATAAGTTGCATATGGCTAGCAAGACACATAGGGCAGGCCTCTAATGACCGTTTTTCCACCTACATCCATTGTAACTATTCCTCCTTCATCATTTGTAGAAAATCTTAGCTGGAGTGAGGGTAAAATTTATAGGATTCTCTTAACTAACCTCCACTTAACAATAATAACAATCATAAATTAAAAATAATAAATATGTAACAAATTTACACAAAAATACTTTAATCCTCTTTTTGAATAAGGAATATGTATAATGAAGAATCATTGTGGTATTTTCTTGACAAATTCCATAATTTTATATATTAGTCATAGAATATTAACTTGCACACTTGCACTCAAATGTCAATATATCTATTGTCATAACTAAAAGAATATTAATACAGTAACACCTACACATCAATGGAATCTCTACTGAGTGATGGGTGGGAACCAGAGTGGGTTGAGTGATGGGCGAGAACCAGAGTGGACTTGCAGGAGGGAGCGGTCGAACCAGGGGTGCAGTGAAGGATGGAGATGTTGGTGATGAGGAGGATGGTGGCGACGGTGATGGTGTGGAGACTAGTGATCGTTGCCTTGTCTTGTTTGTGGACTGTGCTTTGTTCTGTGACGAGGATGATGTGGGAGCGGCCAGTGATGACTTTGAATGGGTGGGATTCTTTGTTGTGCTTGGGGAGCTCATGCTTGACAATGCTGAAGTTAGCTTTTTGGCTTTTGCCTTCCTTGCCTCCTTGTTCTTCTCTCCCCTGTTCTTTGTAGGCATTGGTCACTCTCTACCTTCTCTATGTGAAGGGATCAAGGCTTGGATGAGCTTCAGGTTTGGTGGGCCACTCTAGTGGGAGTCGTAGGCTCTGGGTGTGTTCCTCTTGTTTGGGACCTAGGTGGTTTTTCAAGGCTCTACTTTTGTGGGTTTTTGGTTACTCTTCTCTCTTTGGGATGCCTTGTGCCCTTGGGGCTAGATCTGGTGCTCCTAAGGTTTTCTTTTTGGAAGATCTAGTGTCTTGGGTTTTTTTTTTTGATTTGGGTTGTCCTCCTATTGAGGTGGAGGGACTTTTTCTATATTGGGCTATGATTGAAATGTTTGGGCTTCTGGGTTGTTCTTCTCCTTGTCTGTCTGAGGTGCCCCTTTTTCCTATTGAGGTGGAAATTCGGTGGTTGGGAGTGGTTGGGTTTCATCTTGTTGCTAGAGGGTTCTTGGGGCTGACGTTCGACCTTCTCTCTTGTCCTATCGAGGTGGACCTCTTCCCTATTGAGGTGGGAAGATAGTGTGAGGAGGACTTTTGGATGATGTTGCTACTCCTATTGCTGGTTGAAGCTACCTTTCATTTCTCTCATGTGTTTCTTCATGGAAAGGTCTAGGTCCTTTGTGTCCCTACTACCTGTTGATGTGTCTTTTGTACATGACCAAACATAAAATAAAATACCCCAAGGTACCTTATCCTCTCTTCAGAAAAGCTTCTCTGAATGTTGAAGATTTCACCTAAGGATCAATCGGAGAAACTCCAAGGTTCTTATATGTAGGTTCTCTACTTGTGGATAAGCACCAGTGTTCATTGTGTTTGTTGTTTCATCAAGGGGCCTTACGTACTTTCTAAGAAAGCTAGTTCTTGCAACTACCTTTTCAATGAGGAACTGGATTTTCCTAATACTAGCTGATGTTTCAAAAAAAGGCAAAAGATAGGGGATTCGAGAGGGATATATTAAACTAGGCCTAAGAATGACTAGGGATTCGAGAGGGATATATTAAACTAGGCCTAAGAATGACTAAATGGAGAGTGATCTTGGTGAAACTCTACCAATCTTAGTATTGCCAAAGAACAACAACTCTACTGGAATCGGTGTGATCTTCTAAGGGAATTCAATAATTTTTGAATCATTAATAGAAATGGATACTATCAATAAGATACATATCAACTCTCAAATAATGATTGAACTCTTAAACTTTTTTCAATATCTCCAGTTGACCGCACAAGGCACGCTTACAATCAGTAAGAGGCTAGTGGTTTGGACTATGAGTTTTACCAAAAGATCAAACACAACATTTGTCACTCAATCTAATCCTACAATCTAGGTACTATCTCCACTAAGAGTGATTCAAGAAGATAAACAACCATGTAAAAAGTCACAAAGATTGCAATAAAACACCATAACTTCAATATTTCATTGATCTCATAGAAAAATATAACAACAATTATTCAACTTTCTCTCTTCACTACTTTTATCTCCGCTGCCAATAATCTTATTCTTCTTTTCTCTTTTCTAACTCTTAAAAATGAATTTAGTGAGAACTTATATAGCACTCTCAAATACAATGAAAGGCTTGGATCTAAAGAAGATCAAAGGCTGAGATTTTGACACCTAAACCCTAATTAGGGTTTGCCACAAAAATAACCCTAATCAGATAATCATTATCATAACATAGCCAATAGAAATTGGTACAAATAATGAGGAAACATCATCCAATAGGAATTGAATTGCCACATCATTTCATAACAAATTCTCATCAAGAATTTTGTTCCCTTTTCCATGTTCTTTTCTGGCATATTCAATGAATCTAGACGTAATCCCTTCAATCTCTACAATGGGAATCTCGAGCAGGTTCTTCATTCGCTCTTCCAAGTGAAGGGCCTGATTAAAGGTTGCAAGAAGGGTCATCTCCCACCCATTCTCTAGTTCTTTTATTTTCTCGATCAGGAACATAGTAGCATACATCTGATCTCACTACTTTTTGTGATCATGTTCTCCTCTTTGCAAAAAATAACCTTGATCCTATCTTCCAATTCTTGGACATCCACATCTGTTTTGATCTCTATCCTTTTGTCAAGGATTGTACATAATACATAAAACACCTTATCCTGAATAGGATGGATAGTATTGTCCACTCGGCTACATCTACTATTGATGTCCTGGAATAGAACTTCCTTCATTTGGAGCAAAGTTGACCATTGTAGAAGATTATGGGTTCCTCCACCAATTATCTTCTCTTGTGCTAAAACCTGTCTTGATGTCCTTCTTACCACCTGTAATGCAGGGATGTTAATATCTGTAGTGTGAGTGAAGGCATCCACAGTCACCACTATATTATGAATGATCAAGGACTTGGATAGCTCTATGGACTATCTTCATCATTCTTGCTACAAATTCCATGGCTACCTTGTAGGATCCATCAATCCATGTACTCATGAGTTGGGTTGAGTTCTTCATCTTTTCTGCCTCATTTATTGACTTGGGAGGGAGTGCCTGCAAGGGTGTGACTATTGGATCATGTCATCTTAATGGCTGACTAAGGTGGCTAAAATAATTCCTCCAAGCATTAACCTCCTTTTCCAACCTTTTATTCTTTTCCATTTCTTCCTTTAGTTTATCATTAATTTCTCTCATTGAATCATTCACTTCTTCCATGGCTTGCTCGAAGGTAAGTGGACCAAGATCAAATGTCTCTAAACCATATTCTTCTGCCATAATCTCATCATCATACTTGTCCACTGGTGGTGTAGCTATCTATATCTTCTTGGATCCTGCATCATCTCTAATTACCTTTGACATCTTTGTAGCCTTCTTCCTTTCGATCTCTTCTTGAGAGTTTCCTAGAAGACTTTCCAAATCAAATACTTGCTCTTCATCTTCAACCACAACTACCCTCGTAAGTCTTTCTTTTAGCCAATCTTGAATGGAAGATTTTCTCTCCCTTACCTGTATTTCCTCAAGCAAAGGTCTCTCGACTCTAAAAGGAGATGTTGCTTCATCATCATTCTTTTCTTCTTGTTTCTCATTAGCAACAACTTGGAGGGGAAGAGACTAACTTGACGAGTGCTAAGGTGTTCATCCTTTTCCTTATTTATCATTCTACACTGTGGATTCCATAGACTCGTCTACTTCATACACCTTCTCTCTTTGATCCTCTCCTTGACCTATCTCCTTTTCATGTCTATAAGAAGTACTCGATGGATGATTAGGATTCACCTTTTGTTTCTTCTTGGATGATTCTCTCTTTTCAGGTACCTCCTTTCTATTTGATCCCTAGGAATGAGAAGTGTTCTCACTTACACTTTCTTCTCCTTCTTTTGTTCTTGCTTATAGGCTGAATTTCATGGCTATATTATGTTCCTTCAATTTTTAATGTTGGACATCTACCCACCTGCGAATACAACTCAAAACTGGATCCATCAATTCTCTTAAGTTTGCAACTTCTTGCTCATCCCAATCTATCTTTACTTCCTTGTCTTCCTTCTCATAGGAGGATTGGAGATATCTACCACTGTCCTATGCTTGATTAGCTACTCTATAAACTTTACATTTCCTGATAAGATCCAAAGGTAATCTAGAGTGCATCTTCCTTTTTACCTCCACATCATCCTAAACATTCATCTAGAAGTCCTCTACTTGAGACACATGCCTATAATTCTTTCCAACTGCTTCTTCCATATGACCAGTAGGATCAAAATTCTCTCTCAAGGAAAAGGATGTGAATGAATACAGAGATAGTTCCTTTTCTGCATCTTGGGCTGATTAAGAATTAGGACACACTTCAATTGAATTTCCCAGTGAAATAGGTATGGGAATACCATTCCCATGCTTATGTCTTGATGCTTTAGCACAAGCTGCCAACTATCTAGTCACTTCAAGTAATATTATTCTATCTGTAGGATATCTCAGCAATATATAAGGAGGTGAAGGACATCCATGGACTTTGATGTAGGTGAATTTAGGAAACTGAATGAACCATGCACCATGTTTCTTCATGAGTTCTTGTGCTTCTAGAAATAGTCGATGGTGGATCCCTCATTGTAATGTCCTGGTGATATGCATTGTCAAAGTATCATTGACTAGCTTGTAGTAATAATTAGGTGGATGATGCAATTGAGTATAAGAATCACATACTCTTATCTCTTTGGGTCCTCTCCCAACAACTCCTCTGTGTGGTAATCCTACATATTCAAAACATCTGGCTAAAGAATATATAACATATGAACTCATGTGGAATGACTTAGTAGGGACTAGCCTCCTCAACTGGACATCTAGGTTGTTGCTAATAATTCTGGCCCAATTGAACATTCCCTTTTCTTGAACGATAACTTGTATAAATAAGAACATCCACTCATCGAAAAAGAAGGCTTGACAGGCACCTATAATCCGATTGAGCATGGTTATCAAGTCTCTGAATTCCTCTTGGAAATCAATTTTGTGAGGCGTATTGGGTATCTTATTCAAGTGAGGCCTACTCTTGAGTAACCAATTTTTATTGATGAAGTTCAGACAGGTATCAGGGTCATCTTCATAGATAGACTTAGCTCCTTCTAAGCTCTTGTAGATCATATCTCTTGGTTTCAGAAGATGAAAAGATTCACTTATAGCTTCTTCTGAAAGATAGGCGAGGATAGTTCCATCCTTGGCTACGATTGTCCTTGAATGTGAATCATAGTGGCTAGCACATTCAATCATTATCTCATGACATTTGACTGCGGGAGGGAAGCCTGCGGCCTTGATGATGCCACTCTCAATTATCTTCTTGGCTATGGGTGATGGCTTGTCGATGTAGGGTGCTTCTCAAAACTTATTTACATTGAAGCTCCATAAGTTGGTGTCTCCATTAATGCTCCATTTGGATACAATCCTTGTCTCCAATTCGCCACTCCTTTGATCTTTTTTAATGAGAGCTTGCCGAGTAGAAGATCCACTTGCCTTGCGGACTTCCATTTGCTACCTACAAAAAGGCTTAAGTTAGGTTTAGGTATAGTACCCTAGATAGGTTATTTGAGATCTTTTAAAAAAACAATTGAACTTTAATTTGAAAATAAAATGATAAACCCTTAAAATTATGAATTTTCAAAATGATATCACCTATGAATCAAACTAGATTATTGAATACTTAACCTTAAAAAATTGATATAGAAATTTAAATCAGATTGTACATACCTTGTCCTTGATTTTAACTATCAACCTGAAAAGATGGGTAAAAAGGGAGATTGTTGCTGGATTCGCCTTCTTTCCAAGTGATGTTCAAAGGAGTTCACAAGCTTTAGGTATGCACCTTAGGTTTGCTTTTGTTGACTCAGACCTTGACCAGCCTTCTTGAATCAGAAATTCACCTATACCTGATGTAAATCACTTCTCTAATTCTGCTCCTCATATTCGCTTAGGAAGAATGAGTGAATGAATGATTAAAGATTGCAAAATTCACTTTCCTTTAAAGGACACTTTCATCCTTTTCCCAAGAGGCTGACCTCTTAAATAAATAAATATAATTTAAAAAAAATCCATCTTCAAGGTGGCCAAACTAGTAATAAAGCTAAAAAAGAATATAGTTGGGCACCAAAGAATGAATTTTTTTAATTTTAAAGCTCAAAGGTCAATTTAGCCAATTTGACAATTGTTTAATCAAGGTGGATTTGCATTATTTATTAAAAAAAAAAGAGGTTTGATTAGCAATTTAAGAGAGGAATAATGTGTCTTGAATGTGACTTGCTTGTGAATCCTTTGAAGAGACATAGGCAACCCTAGGAGATGTTGAGGTTTCTTCAAGATTTGATGTTTTCTATTTTACTCCATCTTTCCATTATGTCACCATCTTAATATTTAACCTCTCAATGTTCTTGCCATAATGACCTTGCAACTTGCCTTTTACCTAGCTCAAACAAGGTGAAAAATAGGGATTTCAAATGATTTCGCCCTGGACCCTTTGGAAGGGTCAGGAGTGATTTTTATGATTAGGTCCAAATTCCATCATTTCCTTACTCCAAATTGCTTCCCAAGACAAGCATATACTAGACTTCTCTCCACCAAGGCCTAGGAATTCATATTTTAGCCTCCATCATGAGCAAATTAGGTGATTTTGAGAATTTCACTCTGGACCCTTTGGAAGGGTCAGGAGCGAATTTGGTGAATTTTCCTTAGACTCCACTCAAAAATTCAATTTTTCTCTCAATTTAATTGATCATGTACTTCTAATAAACCATTTTGAAGAGTTTCTAGCTCAAAATATTGGATTACAAAACATCTTAGCCATTTCGTCCAAGAACCCTTGGAAGGATAGGACCTATCCTAGAATTTCGCTCTGGACCCTTTGAAAGGGTCAGGAGCGAAATTCATGATTTTAAGCTTAAATTTTGACTTCATCCAATTTCCAATCCAAATCCTTATAATCACATCTCTCCAGACTTTCTCATGCTAGTATTTGCCTTTCAAGCCTATACTTTGATCATTGGCCTCATTCAACTGAATCTGAGTAGATAGAAGACAAGACTCTGGCCCCAAAACTTACAAACCTGACTCAAACCTTCAGCCACTTTGCAAAATATATAAATTTTCCATATTTCAAAAGGCAAGATCCCTCTAAAATTACATCAGGGATCTAGGCATAAAAAAAATGACTTTCCCAAGCCCAGGTCAAATTTGGTTTCCAAAGGAACCCTAGGCAAGCTCTGCGAGTGAAACCCTAACCTCCCCAGCCTAGGTGACCACCAACTCACTCAAAACAACAAGCAAGCAGAGAAAAAACTGAGCTAAGAGAAAGCAAGACCAAAAAAAGAGAGGGGGTCCCCATTTTGATGGGGCAATGTGTGAAATGGTCACAACACTACCTAGTTTTTTTTGTGGGCTGAGAGATCCTTTCAAATCCCTGTTGGTTCTATTTGGAATCAGTCGGTTGGTTTTTTGGTTTTTTGGTTTTAGGTTGTGGGAGCCTGGTAAAACCCACAGGCGGGATGGTTGCTGCTAGTGCTTTCAGGCTTTTTTTCTCTCCCTTGTGTGATGGTCGTGGGAGCCTTATTTTTCCCACAGGCAAGCTAGATGCTAGCAATTTTAAAGGGCCCAGTTTGGCCAGTTGTGGTTTTTGGTTAAGGGTTAGTTTTGTTGTTGGCAAGCTAGATACTTTGTTACTGGTTAAGGGAGCCTAGGAAAACCCTTGTTTGTTGGTTTTGAGAGCCATTTTAAATCCAATGATGAAGGTTAGGGGATCCTTTCAAAACCCCATTAGTCCAAATTGTGAGTATATGATGATCTATTGTAATTTGGTGTTGTTGAAGGTGATGGGTGCCTGGATACACCCACGGAAACATCTGTAGGTTAAGGGAGCCTTGTATAACCCTTGTTTATGTGTTAGGGATGATTTTATGTCCAGTTTGTGGTTTGGTTGCTGGTATGTTGATGTTCTTTTCTTTTAGCAGCGTTGTACTATGGGTTCCAGATCCTGGTAAAATTTGAGGGTATCGGGTCCCTTCAAAACCTGTGGGGTTTTGGGTCCCCTCAAAACCTGTTTACCCTTAATCAAAAACTAAAAGAATATTAATAATCAAATAAATACACACATATCATAATCAAGAAACAATTCACAATCCAACAAAATTAAATGAGATATTAAATCTATTATCCAACACACATTTACACTCCATTGCATAAACCCATAGAACCTATCAAATTTATATTAAGATTCACTATATACAATTAAGCTCATCCTAAAATTAATCTATAATGATAACTTAATATAAATAATAATATTTAATTTAAATTACTAAATCATTATCAAGTAATTTCAATAACTTGCTACTATCATATAATATACACTATAATCATAACTTGAAATAATATCATTAAAAAAAGTCTATCAAAGGAGAGCATTATCAAGAGGAGAAGTCGGCTTCATATATTTCATGTATGCTAGTACAAGAATAAACTTGTGAAGTAAAGTACAAAAATGTATTATATTCATTATTTCCCCCTTTCACTTTTTTTGACTTAAGGAGGTACGGTGTAAAGTCTATTCCTTAGATGAAATCATTTCCATCTTATTGAAGGAAAATAAAATGAGTCATAAATTATAAATCAATTATACAATTTCAAGATTATAATTAAATATGTGTTAAAATTTAAATGAAAGAAAGTTAGGGTTTACAATGTTAATAGTTAGTATAGAGATATTAACTACTTTGATGTTAAAATTTTAATTATATTTCATACTTTTTTACAATTAAATGTATTGAAACTAGAATGATAAATATAAATTAGGCCATTCTTAGAATTTTATATAAGATAGTTCAAATGGCATGATTTTCTCTTATGTACAAACAAATTTTGACAAAAAAATGGTTTTCTTAGATGATATATAATGTTAAGAAAAATTATTTAATAATCCAAATCTAATGTAAAAAGAATAAGAAAGAAATGACAATAAATGTGATTTTTAATTTGATGGGCCTACATATCTCAACATACAAACCTTTACATCCCATACCATCCTATTCCTCAATCCCTCAACTTCACACATTCAAAGAACATAATTTAATAATACCAAATGAAAATACATCTAGGAAACAACTCGACTCCTTGATACACTTACCATTGCAAACTTTAGGTATACGTTTCTTGAGACTCTTTTCTTCAAGTGTACCATTTCATACATTTGTATCATTCAAACAAATTATTTGAACACCTATCACTAAGGTTGACTAGGGTTGTTATTAATGCCCTCAATTTTAAAAAAAAAAAAATAGTGCGAAGCTTTCAAATACATATTAGAACTTGTGGGCCCCATGCTTAGCATCCAGTTTCTACTTATTCTAGATACCATTAGTGATAATATTTTTGGCTATTTTGACAAACTTGAACTTTTTTATTTGGATAATAGATCTAAGGATTTAAAACCATTATTCTCTTAAGATCACTAGATGAAACTCCATTATATTCCTAAAGTTTGAAGGATGAATCCATTCAAGTTCCTAAAGGCAACTTCATATGGAAGTTGCATATAAACTTTACATTTGGAGGATTTCAACATCTAGATATTTCAATGTTTTAGGTATTTTCATAATATATTATAATCATTGTAATGTTTGTAATAAATAAATATTTTAGCAAACATTTATAATCATCTAAACAAAAAAATATTGTGATACTAATTTTATGAATGTAGATCTCAAATAGCTTGGCAAACCTCTAGTTTATGTTGTAAATATATTTTATCTATTGTGGGTATTTTAGAATAAGAACAAAATCTCTATGAGGATCCTAAACTTTTAACTAGAGACTCAACATTCCCTCACCCCTTAATTGAATTCTCGACTAATGATTGATAAAGGAATTTATATTTCTCTATCTTGAGGAGCAACTAGTAGGAACACACGTTACTCCTCCTAGATATTATGTGAAGAATCTTGCGTATGGTTTTCTATTGGAGATCAAGGGCCAACAAGATTTGAAACAACCTTGAATGACCATTGAACTATGCCAAGGAATCAAATCACTATTCTAAAGTGGGAGGGAACTATAGTGGTGAGCATCCCAAACAAATATATAGAGGTCAAATAAATTGGGATGTGGGGATGAGTGCGATGGAATAGATCTAGATCTATATGGGAATAGTGTTTGCCATTTACCTATCTAGTGAAGGGAGTTTGTTGACATAATTCAATCAATTGGTTCTCCCCCAATCTAGGACAAGTTGAGTCATCTCCCTTCTCCAACCCCCAAACTACGATATATTAGATCTAAGCAGTTTACATAAATATTTAGCTATAAGTCATCACAAAGTTAATTAATTTTGTAGTAAAATATGTATAATGAGCATCATATTATTTGATGACAATCCTATCATGTACTTGATGCATACTAGTGGTAGTGTTACCCTGTATCCATCAAGATTGTGTTTATCAATATTGAATAATGAAATAAGTATAAAATAGATACTAATGTGATGGGTATTATGTTACATCATAAGACACAAGTGAAAGGGCACACAATATGATCATGCACTTTGAAAAAATTAAACGATAATTATTATTATATAAAGTAGTTGTAAAATGCTCTCAAATTAATACGATTTAGATACAATTCTATATATGTATATGTATATATGTTTATATGTAACAAATATTTGAAATCTACACACACATACATACATACATACATACATACATACATACATACACACACATACACACATATACATACACATATACATACACATACACATACACACATATACATACACATACACATATACATATACATATACATATACATACAAGAAATAAAATAAATCTAAATTAATAAACCAATAACTCAAAATTAAAAAAAAATCAAAGATCACTAAAAAATCATAAACATATACTAAATTCTTAAATGGTTCCCTTTCCATATTCACAATATTATTCAATTTCCCAAGATCTTGAACAAAGCTATTATTACTTTTTGGGGGTTGAAAGCTATTATTATTGAATATCCATAATCACATGTCCACGTGTACATCAATAATTGGTACCCTTTCGTAGGGTTGATTTGGACTTATGTAGTATACCTATCCAAACAAGACCTTTCAACATCCTTTTAAAGTTCAAAATAAATTTAATATCATGTCTTGGGAAGGTCCATATTCCTTTCCTTCACCAAAGCATCATAAAATATCTTTGTGGGAATCAATGAAGCATACCTAACAATGGTATAGTTTTCAGAGATTGTTATTTTTTTTAAATGCATTGACCTTATATCTTTGCTATATTGGTGTTGTACATTATTTGTCATGACACACATTACTTCTAAGTTGAGTAAAGCTCACTATGTCAAACCTTAATGTCAGAATCAGTTTGCCCCCTAAAAACCCAATTTGTCCCCACTAGAAACAAGGTCTAGATTTTGGAAGGAAAAGTCTTTTATTTGCATTCAACCAATTATATATTGTTTTGGGCATACCATATACAATAACTATTATTCTTATCAATTTGAATTCATCATAATAGTCAAACATTAATTTTGTACATAAAATATGTAAACTTTGACAAGACGCCACTCATTAAATAAAAGTATTTATATTGATAACACAAAGATAGACTAAGAAGGCATATTGAAAAAATCTAAGAATGGGGAAAGGTTGTATTTGTATTAAATATGAATGGGTGCACCGCATAAAATATTTTTTTACTAGCCAAGACAAATATTGGTCTTAAAAAAATGAATTATAGGATGATTACCTAGAGTTAAATGGTTCCTTTCAAAATCCATTTTATTTAGGCATGGGAATCATAGGACAAAAGCCCTAGTGATTTCGAAAGATGATTTCATATAGAGTTCATATTTGAATTTTATGAAAAACTAACTACATTATGTTGGTTTAATTTGTCATTGGTATGAATTCCTTTCATTGTAGAACTATTTGAATGTAATATTTATTAATTTTTTTTATAGGAAGATAGATATAAATTTCTATTTTTCATTTTTTATTCATTGCAGCGAAACGATCAAGAGTTATTTACGTAATTTCTATTTAAAATGTAATTGTAGACGTATAAAAATGACCATATTCCTAAATGAATATTTTATGTTCATTCTTCTATTTAATTAAATCCAATTTAATTAAATCACCCACATTCCGCTATTTAATTAAATAAATTATTCAATTTATTTAGTTAAATTCACTTAAGCCCTTTTTGCATCATTTAATTGAATAAATCATTTTATTTAATTAAAACCCTTCTCTCTACTTTTTAATTAAATTCACATTTAATTAAATAGTTTACCCCAATTAAATAAATCTAATTTATTTAAAATCCCCAACTTGCAACCAAATTGAAATAAAGCAATTTATTTTAATTAATTTTATTTTCCTCACCCACTTGCATTTTCCTACATCTTCCACTTGCATCCTAAACCCTATTCCTAAATTCTTCTAGAATCCATCTAATCCTAATCAATTAACCCTAACCCATCAATTATCCCCTTTCCCTAAATTTGAGGAGGTCACTTCTCAAATTTGGAGTAAAGTCTTCAAAATGCATTAAAGCCTTTATCCATTCAACAAGATAACTTGTTGAATGCCCCCAAATTTGGAAGGACTCTTACAAATTTATCCCCAAAGTCTTCAAACCATTAATGGTTAACTAACCCTTAGTGGCATGGTTAGAGACTTTCCACCTAACTTAACCTCCATCTAACCCAAGGGTCTCATCAAGCATTTATTGCTTTGACCATGGTTATTCCTTTAACCCTTGCACAAGAGTTTATCCTTTGGGTAAAAGCTTTATCCAATGGATAACCTTAACCTAACCTTAACCCTTACCCCCTAGGGTAACTATGAGGTCTTCTCAAGCATTTAATGCTTCTTACATCTCCTCTCAACTAGCCTTATGTTGACAATTGTCACCATTTCATTGGTGAAAATTGTAAACATGGATTGACAACTTTCAGTCTTGGCCCTTGATTAACTCTTTCAATCCTGACCATCCATTGCCCTATTTTTGCTATAAATAGAGCTCACCTTCCTCCATTTTGGGGATCCATGAATCTAAGAAATCTATTATCTAAAATTCATGCAAGCTTTAGTATCTCATTTAAGCTCAATTTTAGCACATCTAGTCTCTCTTTGCAAAAATGAATTAATCTAATAAACATTTTAGACTACTTCCTTTTATCATTAGCTTAAATCATATAACTAGTATATCATGTTAGGATAGTATTACTACTAATCTTGTCATCTTATAATCTAGTTTATTGCATTTGTAGGATCATGCATATATAGGATGCATTCTCATGTTAAAATCAATCAAAAGCATCCCTCGTTCTTGCATTTGTCATCCCTAAGCCACTTTGCTCAGTGATCTAAGAGAAGAGGCATTGGCTTGAGGGACCTTGTGAGATAGAGAACCATGGAACCATCCTTGGGAAGTTGAATCATTCTTCATGACTCCATAACTTGCACCAAGAAGTCTTGTGGGTGTGTGGACAAGCCTCTTGGAGCTTCATTTTTTACATTTTGAGTTTCATAGCCCCACTTTTCCCGCATATATTTATGGCGCCCACCGTGGGGCACTACCCCATTAATCAAATCAGTTTTCAAAAATAAACACTTTTGCAGGTACGCAGGAAATGGGAATCAATGCGTGGGGCATATCCCTTAGCGCATCTAGTTGACCTTTTAGCGCATCCAGCTCCTTGTTTGGCACGTGGGACTCATTTCCCAGTGCGTGAAGATCACCCTTTAGCACATCATCCTATTTAACCTTTTCTAGTAGGTCTCGGTGCAGAAGAATAACAGCTTAGCGCATCTGGAAAACAACTTAGCGCATTGGGAAAACAGCTTAGTGCATCTGGTGGATCATTTAGTGCATTCTAACTATACAGTAGCACATACAGTTTGTTCTGTAGTGCATCGCAGACAAAGGAAAAACCAAAAACTATAACCAAATGTAGAAATTTAGACTTGTTGAAGTCCACAGATTGTTTAACAATTTTACTTGTTATTTTGCAGGGTTCTAACAAAATTCTTGCAGATAGGAGCTCCATTTTAGGATCATTGAGATAGTTTAGAGTTTTTACTAACTTAGATAAGTTAGTTAAAATTTGAACCTTTTTTAATTTTTCTTAAAACTAAACTCACATTTCAGTTGGGTACCTAAAAAGAACCACAATCAAAATCTTTCTTGTTGTCATAGGAGAAAAACTTTCCTTTTTGGGTTATTAAAACGAACAAGACAGTCTTTCATTTTGCAAAAAGCTTTAAAAAACAACCTCACCATCCTTTGGTGTTTAAAAGGATCAACTTCAAATTTTTGCAAAGTAAAAGAAACCACATTTGTCAATTTTTTATTTTCAAAGAGGGAAGTCCTTCCCCTTTTATTGATTTCTTTTGTTGACCACCAAGATCGAAACTCTACTTTGTTGACCAGGTTCTTTTCCTAGATTAGAAAATCATTGCTTTGAAGGAATAAATAAGACACCATGTTTTTGTGGAGCAACATCTCCATATAGATTTTAACAAATCATTGCAATGAAGAGCTAAAAAGAACACTTGTTTGCTTTGCTACGAAAGTGGAAGGAATATGCTCTCCCCTTAACTGGGTGATCAAAAATCTAGACCACTCTTACGCTTTCAGTGTTTATTGCATTTAAATCCTTTAGCAGGCCTGCCTTCCCGAGGGGTTGAAAAACTCTTAAAGCCATTCTTTGGTCGGTGTGAAGGGAACGACCTAAGTGGGAAACGGCTTTGACACCAAGTGTTCCAACCCACTATAATCAAAAGTGGAAAGCGACGAAAGTCCTTTTCAATAGTTGCACGCAGCGATTAGCCTTCCCCCAGTATCCTTGAGATACGTAAAGCCTTTGTTCTAAAGGTTGGGAAGCCTCCTGAGGGATTTTATCACTGACGGCCAAACAGGAAGCTTGATTACGAACCTTAGCATAGAAACTTTGAGCCGAGTTAGTAACCAAACATTTGTAATATCATAGTGCAAGGGTGGGGAAGAATCCGCCCCCAAGATCGCTCACCATATATCTCCCAAGATAAATATTATGTTTGACTCATTATGTGTGGTTCATTTTGTTTGTGTGTGTGAGTGGATACATTCATGTGATCCATGTTATTGGATATTTAATGATGCTTATTATTATGGTTTATTTGAGATGGACATATTGATGTTAGTGATGATATACTTATGACTTGGATAATATATTGGTGATTCATTATGATATTTATGAGATAATAATCTATGTTTTGATGTTATTTTTTTATTATTGATGATATTGATGCTTTATGGATTTTATGTTTAGAATAGATCTTTACCGCATTGTTATCTTGGGAGTTAGGGTGAAAGGAATGTTTTCGTAGTACTCATTCATGAGCTCTATACAATGTCACAATTTCCTTTTACTAGATGGGATTGTGTGTGTGTGTGTACAACACATTTTGTGCAAGTTACAGGTACTAGACATCAAATCCACCTAGTTCCATAGGTCTAAGCATGTCTTTAAATCCCAATGGTGGTACAAGAAATAGTACAAATCTCAAAATGTATTTAATTCTAGACATTGTCCTAACCTAGTGACAATTATCTAGTCTTTATTTTGATAATATCAAATGCGTCATCTAGACAATATCTGATCACCTTTTTGTCCGTGATAACCCTTGTTTTGATATTGACATTATTTTATGATTTATTTGAGTGTGTGGTATTTTACGTTATTTTAAAGTATTGATATTAATTATAATTTGAGAGTTATAAATTAATTAATAATTAATTATTGTTTATTGTTGTTTCAATTGCATTTTCGAAATAATAAATATATTTTATTATTGGATATTATTTATTAAGTAATTTATTCTTGAGCATGTGACTATTTTTATTGTGGGAATTATTTTATTGTAGAAATTACATTTTATTATGGAATTAATTATTCTTCTAGGTGGAAGTAGTTGTCCTTTTTTATGGATAAGTATATTTTTAGTTGGAATTAATTATTTATTTATTCTTTGCTTGGTTGTCAAGTGGGAGTTAACTATTCTTAGGGGATTTTTAATCGGTGATTCAATATTTAATTATTATTGTTAAATTATTTTGTGGGGATTTTTATTTTCAAAATTAATTTAGTATTATTGTTTTAATGCTATTTTTATGGTTTTCGGATTAGGTTTTTTGAGCATTTTTTTGTGAGCTTTATTTAGGTGATAATTGATTTTTATTTATTCTTTATGAGAGTTTATTTTTGAAAGGGGAATTTTTATAAAGTTTTGGAGAAGAATTTTTTTTGTAATTTGTGAGAATTTTTTAAGGAGCTTTTTGTGTCATGGAATTGGACAAGGGTTTGGATCTTTTTAGTGTTGACTGAAGATTGTTTTTGAATTTGCCTGAAGAATGGATTCGATTTCTTGAGCTTGATTGCCAGATTTTGTTGTTGATTGGAAAGGGATTCATGTTTTAGAAATCATTTGCAAATTATCTCTCTCTTCGCTATCTCTCTTTACATGTTTCCAAGTAGGTGTTGGCAACAAGGCAGAAAACTAGGAGGGGGGGGATCAATTTTCTCAAAATCTTTTCTTAATTTAAACACAATTTCAGATTTGATAATAAACAATGAAAGAATAAATCAACACCACATCAATAACACACATAACACCAAGATTTTTTACATGGAAAACCCGGTCAAGGAAAAAATCATGGTGGGATCCTACCCAAAATATGATGATACCCTTTTAGAAGTATATGAAACATTACAATGGAGAATGCACATGCATTCAGGCACACTGCGTAGAGCTCACTGCTCAAAAACAACAAAGGGCTACAACCCTGGGAAGACTCGTTGTCTTACAAACACATTCAGATTACATTCAGAAGATCATGAACTAACAAAATAGCATCTCCTCATGCTTGTTTATAGTTCAGATTAGGAACATAACACATATTCTTCTCTCTTACACTTCTTCGCACTACTTCACTACTTCTAAAATCAAAGCATTATTCACACACACAAATACCTCTCTCACATGAGTATTACATTTATTTATACATATCATCAACCTATCTTTCAAGGTTGGTTCAATACACATCATAAATTACAAAGATATAACCATACAGGCTACAATATTATATGCGGACCAAAACAATGTGAGCTAATACATAGTATGGACCTAAATCAACACCTCGAACATGAAACACCTCCAATAATTATGCCTCGAACATCCACAACATGCTACAATGATCATGTCGACCAAGAACATGAAGAGCACTACTGGATCAAGGAAAATCATCATCAACGCACACAATGATCAATGCGGACCATCAACAAAAATAGGACATGATCTAGAAACATCCATAAGCATCATGAATTACAACAGAAACAATCGCACCAACACCACTTGCTAGAATGATTTTTATCATCATTATATGGAACTTTAAGAACACTAATTGCAATGACTGTCAAACTTAAAGATTTACTTGCAGACTCAAAATCATGAACCATTTGAATTGAGGAGACACCACAACATCCCAAACATTCTACCAAATCTGCAAACCAAGATATTGCAACATAGAACAATGCAGAGAAAAATCCAGAATACTGATAAACATTGAACAAATGAAAAACCAACCA